>NC_134571.1:70189146-70194146 GCF_050947875.1 Dermacentor variabilis | reverse complement strand
CATATGTGAGTACTGGTAACACACAGCTGTTATACACTTTCCTTTTGAAGGATAGTGGCAAACTGCTGTTCATGATTTGAGAATGCCTGCCAAACGCACCCCAGCCCATTCTTATTATTCTGGTTATTTCAGTCTCATGATCCGGATCCGTGGTCACTACCTGCCCTAAGTAGATGTATTCCCTTACCACTTCCAGTGCTTCGCTACCTATCGTAAACTGCTGTTCTCTTCCGAGACTGTTAAACAATACTTTAGTTTTCTGCAGATTAATTTTCAGACCCACCCTTCTGCTTTGCCTCTCCAGGTCAGTGAGCATGCATTGCAATTGGTCTCCTGAGTTACTAAGCAAGGCAATATCATCAGCGAATCGCAAGTTGCTAATGTATTCTCCATCAACTTTAATCCCCAATTCTTCCCACTCCAGGCCTCTGAATACCTCCTGTAAACATGCTGTGAATAGCATTGGAGATATCGTATCTCCCTGTCTGACGCCTTTCTTTATAGGGATTTTGTTGCTTTCTTTGTGGAGGACTACGGTGGCTGTGGAGCCGCTATAGATATCTTCCAGTATTTTTAAATATGGCTCATCTACCCCCTGATTCCGTAATGCCAACATGACTGCTGAGGTTTCGACTGAATCAAACGCTTTCTCGTAATCAATGAAAGCTATATATAAGGGTTGGTTATATTCTTCACATTTCTCTATCACTTGATTGACAGTGTGAATATGGTCTATTGTTGAGTAGCCTTTACGGAATCCTGCCTGGTCCTTTGGTTGACAGAAGTCTAAGGTGTTCCTGATTCTATTTGCGATTACCTTAGTAAATACTTTGTAGGCGACGGACAGTAAGCTGATCGGTCTATAATTTTTCAAGTCTTTGGCGTCCCCTTTCTTATGGATTAGGATTATGTTAGCGTTCTTCCAAGATTCGGGTACGCTCGAGGTTATGAGGCATTGCGTATACAGGGTGGCCAGTTTCTCTAGAACAATCTGACCACCATCCTTCAACAAATCTGCTGTTACCTGATCCTCCCCAGCTGCCTTCCCCCTTTGCATAGCTCCTAAGGCTTTCTTTACTCCTTCTGGCGTTACCTGTGGGATTTCGAATTCCTCTAGGCTATTCTCTCTTCCACTATCGTCGTGGGTGCCACTGGTACTGTATAAATCTCTATAGAACTCCTCAGCCACTTGAACTATCTCATCCATATTAGTAACGATATTGCCTGCTTTGTCTCTTAATGCATACATCTGATTCTTGCCTATTCCTAGTTTCTTCACTGTTTTTAGGCTTCCTCCGTACCTGAGAGCCTGTTCAATTCTATCCATATTATAGTTTCTGATGTCCGCTGTCTTACGCTTGTTGATTAACTTAGAAAGTTCTGCCAGTTCTATTCTAGCTGTAGGGTTAGAGGCTTTCATACATTGGCGTTTCTTGATCAGATCTTTCGTCTCCTGCGATAGCTTACTGGTTTCCTGTATAACGGCGTTACCACCGACTTCTATTGCGCACTCCTTAATGATGCCCATGAGATAGTCGTTCATTGCTGCAACACTAAGGACCTCTTCCTGAGTTAAAGCCGAGTACCTGTTCTGTAGCTTGATCCGGAATTCCTCTAGTTTCCCTCTTACCGCTAACTCATTGATTGGCTTCTTGTGTACCAGTTTCTTCCGTTCCCTCCTCAAGTCTAGGCTAATTCGAGTTCTTACCATTCTATGGTCACTGCAGCGTACCTTGCCCAGCACGTCTACATCTTGTATGATGCCAGGGTTCGCGCAGAGTATGAAGTTGATTTCATTTCTAGTCTCACCATTCGGGCTCCTCCACGTCCACTTTCGACTAACCCGCTTGCGGAAAAAGATGTTCATTATCCGCATATTATTCTGTTCTGCAAACTCTACTAATAATTCTCCTCTGCTATTCCTAGAGCCTATGCCATATTCCCCCACTGACTTGTCTCCAGCCTGCTTCTTGCCTACCCTGGCATTGAAGTCGCCCATCAGTATAGTGTATTTTGTTTTGACTTTACCCATCGCCGATTCCACGTCTTCATAAAAGCTTTCGACTTCCTGGTCATCATGACTGCAAGTAGGGGCATAGACTTGTACCACCTTCAATTTGTACCTCTTATTAAGCTTCACAACAAGACCTGCCACCCTCTCGTTAATGCTATAGAATTCCTGTATGTTACCAGCTATTTCCTTATTAATCAGGAATCCGACTCCTAGTTCTCGTCTCTCTGCTAAGCCCCGGTAACACAGTACATGCCCGCTTTTTAGCACTGTATATGCTTCTTTTGTCCTCCTAACCTCACTGAGCCCTATTATATCCCATTTACTACCCTCTAATTCCTCCAATAACACTGCTAGACTCGCCTCACTAGATAGCGTTCTAACGTTAAACGTTGCCAGGTTCAGATTCCAATGGCGGCCTGCATAACTTATACATTAAATTATATGCCATCATTGTAGATATTGTTTCTCTAACAGACAACACCATTTTGTTTTTAAGCTCGAAAAAGGTTCGTCTCTAACCAGCAGTGTTCGTTATTATACTCTGACTCAAAATTATAGTATTTTCTATCCCTGGCTGCCTTATCCCCGTCGATTATGAGGTTCCAAATCAGACGAAGGCTGGCATTACGTGCTTCATTTGATTTGGTTTGTTTCTAACCAAATCTTCCTCTCAGCTGACATGGACCCAACAGGGGCTGCATTTTCCGTGTAAGCTTTTGCCTTTTGCCACAGGATGCCTCGTCCATGACACGGCTCAGCAACTGGCTCACTTTTATTTTCCTGTGGTCTAGAAATCACGTCATAAGACGCGGAAATGCCTTCGTGCTTATCTGACGCATTGCACTTTCGTACCTACCGCCCACCAACCTATTTTGTTTTCCATTTTTTTTCTGATTTAAGTTGATAGCAAGTGTCGTCGCCATATCGCGTGGAGGCTGCATGTATAGGTGTCATTTTTGAATTTTCTCTTTGAATCAGGCGCAATTGATGGCCTCTTGCCTGATTTTTGCAATCCTCCGGCTTTCCACGGGCACGATGCCTCGGCGCGAAAAAAGTTTTTTTTTTGAAAAGCTGCTTCGTTTTTAAATACATGCGCGAATGACGGAGAGATGAATGGGTAGCAACAACTGGCAGCGAAACGACGAAAACCTCCATATCTTCGTAATGCATTGGGCATAAACGAATGCAACGAGGCGAAACACGCCCAGTCATCTCCGAAGCGTGGCTGTAGCCCTTGCAACCGCGTTATGCGACGCGCAAGTGTATGCGAATGAAAAAGTAAATACTCTTTGTTTCTGAGTCACCCAACTGTAAAGAAACGACTACGACGACGACTCGGTGCGGCCTGCATTAATTCATCACGGCACCGCCACTTGTCGGTGTTTATCGCTGTAGATGTGGAAGTTTATCAGTTGCGGCATTCTTTTCTCTTGAGCTTAGAAAAGCAATGCGGCTCAGCGGAATAGAAGGTTAGGCCAAACAAAGAGGCTGCTCCCGTTTGTGAACCACGCAAGCGTTTCGATATCGCAGCAATCACGAATCAAACCCGCAGTTTTCGACTACCGTAATCATAGTGAATACTCTGCAGTAGCCCTACTCGTTTTCCTGCTTATGAACTGCAATAGGCTGGCCATAACTCTACACGAATCCACGTTTTCTCTTATCTCTCTCTATACTTTATTTTTTGACTAAGACGCAGTGTTCACGTGTACTGGCCAACTGCGTGCGCGGAAATTCCTCTGGCTACCTTGAAAGAAGATTGACGCCAGACAAAAGGATTGCGTTTCGTGAAACGTGAAATGAGGGCGTGCCGGGTTACAGCGGCAGCGTTTCCTTGATGAACGGCTTAGGCGTTGCGACGCGAACGCTAAAACAAACGTCCCGTCGCGTGTGAGCTCTCGGTGTCAGTCACTGTCGATGGCGTGAGCAAGGACTCGAATCGTGAGAAACGCAGTTGTCAGAAAGCACGCAGCAATCTGCGCATTTAGCTTTGCAAACGATAAATAGCGCCGGGACGTAGTGATCGCAATAAATGAATGTTTAATCAATTTCATTGCCCTTGCCGGTCCGCCCGAATACTTGTCAAGGATAACGCCTCATCTTAGACAAAGAGCACTGCGTGCCTATAGAAGGGATATCAATGCCTCGAACTTTATGCGAGACTTAGCTGACAACCCCTCAGATGAGAAGCTCCTAAAGTGTTAATCCTGACTCTCGTTTTTCAGGAGAAATGGTTGTGTTCAGTGTTGCTTACTTTGCTGGCGTAGAATAATTGTGTATGACGTTACGTGTTCACGTTGCATATATATATATATATATATATATATATATATATATATATATATATATATATATATATATATATATATATATATATATATATATATATAATACTAGCTAATACGAAGAAAGAAAAGTCGTCAAAATAAGGGGGAGGGCGATCGCATCAACTTTTGTCCTGTTCCTAAACTTTCCAACTGTTCCAACTTTTGCCCGCATCCTAAACGTTTCTAAGCTCCCAATTTCGGAAACATTACATGGCGCTACGAGCGTTTTCGTATATGTAGGTCGAGCCAGTCAGCGCCAGACGTGCATAGCACCTTAAGCTGTGTTATTTTTCTTGGCTTAAGAAAGACAACAAAATCAATAAACAAAAATATTTTACGGGCTAGTAGGTGCGTTAACTTAATTGTGAGTGTGTAACGTTTTAATTGTGACATCAACGTTCCATTTCTCTCCTCCTTCAAAATACCGCCTACGTGTTTAAATCTAAAGACATGAAAATAGGATTGTAATTTAAGAAGGAAACAGTCGGCGCAGGAGCTGCACTATTCTGCTGTGTTCGCTCGACCCGAAGCAGAAGCCGCGGTTCGCGTTTATCCTCCTCCTCAATCTCTAAGTGCATGAGAGATAGTGAGATTTAATAAATGGTGGAGAGGTATGCCTTGTGGCATGCCTTCTTCGTGGCACTGCGTTTTGCACATCA
>NC_134571.1:70081646-70184146 GCF_050947875.1 Dermacentor variabilis | reverse complement strand
TGTTTGCTTCTCTTTCTGAACTGTGATTTGTGGGTGAAATTATATGACCTTCTCCGATTTTTTGAACAGCGCCGGCCGCACAAACACAGGGCAACGCCTTAGACTGTGGTACGTGAACATATAGAATAAACCGTACTTAAGAAAAATATACGAACACGTTGCGAGTTGTTTTTCAATTTCGATCGTTTCTTTTATTTCTCAAATCGTTTGTGGCGCGCGCTTCCTCGACGCAGAGTCGCGGAAGCACTCGTTTAAACGTTATAGTGACTGTATCGATTCAACGCTGGACAAATCACGACCCGTCGCGTAGTGTCTTGTCTCAAACAACGCCCACGCCGCGATTCAAGGGGGAGCGTTTTATGCGACAGACAGGCCTTCAGAGGGGCCTGCCCGCACTCCACGCGGCAGGCCCGAGCGTGTACCACACTTTATTCGTTTACGTTGTTGTTATTCACTTGCGCGACAGGACTGGCACGACGCTGGAGGAAGTTTCGGGACCCAGCGCTATATCAGACCATGAAAGGAGCGTAATATAAGTGACGTCCCCCAACACAACTTCCTCGATCGTGGCTTTCAGCCGCTGCTCCGCTCCGTGGGCCCTGACTGCCGCTTTTCTTCGTGGACGTCTAGCGTCGAGCATGATGCGCGGCCACTATCCCACTGGAAGCTGAGGCGTTTTATGGATATCTGGTGGCCTGTGTGCCGGCGTCTGAACTTCAGCAGGGAGCCTTTCCTCTTCGAGGATGTTCCGGTAGCGTGTGACAGGTATATAGGTGAACGGGTTAAATTCAATTGCTCCTTTGTGCGATGTGGCATCATCGGGGAATAAACTCGGAGCGTGCGATTCGTATAACGGTCACAGCGCAGTTGACCAGAGCTCGCGCTAAGCCTTAATTGTGTTGAGGTTCTTAAGGCCAAACTGCAGGTACGCCTACCGGCGCGCGAAAGCTCGCGTCCGCGCGCCTACTAGTGCGCAGATGGCGCGGGACAAGTCGCACGCGGCGAACCGCGGCGCGAGTACAGAGAGAGAGAGAGAGAGAGAGAGAGAGAGATAGAATGGCAGGGATGTTAACCAGTCAAGGGTCTGGTCGGCTGCCCTACGCTGGGGGAAGGGAGAAGGGGAAGAGAGAGAAGGGAGAGAGAAGGTGTAGATACGTGTACGGACAGTACTTGAGTTAAAGCCGCTCTCGCAAAATAGACGTTCTGAGAAAGCAGAAAAGTGCCTTCACTGCCTTCTGAGCCGATGATCGGTTGGCACAGTGCTCTAGTACTGTCTGTTCACTCAGAGGACGATCATCGAATTTCCTGAATGCGTTGGACAAAGATTGTCCTTCTGTTTGAAATTGAGGACAATGGCACAATAAGTAGTCAATGTTCTCCTTGCATCCGCAAACATCACATGTCCATGTAGGACATGTAGGACTATCATGTAGGAATATCATGTAGGACATGTGGGACTCTCAGCCATTCCAATTAGTCCTGAGTAGGAATTCGTGAAGGCAATTTCAAGCCAGAACCGACACAGAAGAGACGCTTCGCGTCGGTGCAGACCGGCCGGGGGTCTGAGTGTAAGTGACGAGTTTAGTCTGTACAGTCCTGTGCGCCTTATATGTGCGGTATTCCACTCTGCTGAGGAGATCTTGCGAGCTAGATTGCGAAGTTGTCTCGCGGGGTCGGTCCTTGAGAGAGGGCTGGGGACGCAGCGGTCTTCTTTGTTTGACATCCGAGCTGCCTTATCGGCCTCATCATTTCCCATGATACCGCAATGACCTGGAATCCACTGAAAAGATATATCATGGCCTTTTTCTCCTAAATGATGGACAAGTTCCACGATTTCTCACGTGAGCTGATCGTGAGTTCCATGTCGGAGAAACGACTGCCCACATTGCAAGGCCGGCCTTAAATCACAGAAGACTGGCCATTTCCTAGCATTTTCAGCACTTCTCACACGGAGCGCGTCGCGGGGAGCCGCGAACTCTGCAGCTGTAGGCGTAGTGACATGGGAAGTCTTGAACCACTGGGTTATTCTCATTGTTGGTATAACTACAGCGCCACCGGAACTGGTTGATGTAGTTTATCCGTCAGTATAGATGTGTGTGCAGTCGCTGTATTTCTCGTACAAAAGAAGTAAAGTTAGTTGCTTGAGTGCTGATGACGGCAAGTCCGACTTTTTTTGAAGTCCTGGGATTGTAAGGTTTACTTGAGTACGGCGCACACACCTTGGAGGAATGGAAGGACTTGCCGCAGGTATGTAACCTGACCTGAGAGAAGCACGGTGCGCGATGACCGTCGCACTGAATGTCGTGTGGGGACTATCTACTGGGAGACTTGCGAGGTGGTGGGTAGGGGCTCTGGGCCAAGTGTCTTATCTGCACACGCATTGTTTCAATGCTAATGTGCGTTCTAAGAGTGGAATCTTGAGCGACTGCAATAACTTCAGTCGTTGACGCACTCCGGGGTAGGCCAAGGCATATTATCTTCTCCACACAAATATCGCTGCTCTGGTTGCCTCACAAAAATACGAAAAGCGAAAATAGTGAGTCAAGGGGGCGCGCGTCTAGGTTCAAACCGCCATTCCCCACGAGGCGCCGCAAACGCAAGGCGCGCGGACGCGAGCTTTCGCGCGCGAGCAAGCGCACGTTATGTTTGGCCTTTACAGCAACCATAACGCTTCAGTGAGCCGAATCGTGAGGACTACTGCTTCTTCCGGTGTCTGTGCTTCCGGAATATCGATGTTGTTGCTCGAACACACGTACGTGAAGTTAAAACTGCTTCGGTTACAGGCGCGATGGCGTTATAGTAAGCTTTTGCTGCTGCAGTTCTTGAAGTCAAACGGACTGAGCGACCGCCTGTGACTCAACGAGGACAGTTTCAATTCGTCAGAGACTGCGCCACACACCAGCACTTCACTTTCTGTCGTTCACTTTCCTCGCCTTTTCCCTTCCTCGCGAGTGGTATAGCGAACCGGATCCAGTTCTATTTAACCTGCCCGCCTTTTACGTGTCATGTTCTTTCTCTCTCTCTTTCTCTCTTTTTATACGAGAAGATCGTGTGTGAGTTATCAGGCAGCTTCAGCTCGGGCGCTCCTATCTAATTACATGAGAGCAGAGAAATAGTTATTATCAGCAAAAATATTTGTTGATTGTAAAAGAATGAGTTAAAATCTAGTTACCTTAGGAAGCAACTTATTGATTCCGGCCTTCATTATAAAGGATTCTTGAAGATAGCAAAATTATAGAAACCTCAACTGTCACGTTTACAACTCTGTAACTGAGCTTTGACCGAAGACCTCTAACAGAGGAACTTACTTCAAAATGCCGTTATCACAAGCCATCGCAGCAGAGGGCGACGAGGGCACTGCTGCAGTTTTTAAGGGCAACAGAATTTGACAAGCGGCTGTAGCACGAACGGATGGTTCATAGTGCTGCAGTTGCTACTGTGCTGTGCGGGGACAGTATGCCAGTATGCGTAAGACGCACCGTTCTGTATCTGAAGTTCATCGAGCGTCACAATGTGCGTGAAGAAGGGGGCACGATGAAAGGAGAGTGGTTCAGCGAGTTGTAAAAGCGTTTGTGGCGAATAATATGCGGGACAGTGGGCGGTTACGAAAAAAAAAACATGTCAAGACAGATCCTGATTTTAATGAAATGCTGACGTCATAAGAAAAATGAATGAATCTGGTCACCCGATGACTGTACTGTACTTTTCTCAGTGCATTAATGATATATGTTTGATAAAGGTTGGAGGTAGCGGCGGCGAATTCAAGTTGAAACCTCACGAATCATTTGTACGCGATAAATTTGAAGTGTTGAGAAGCATCACGAAGTTGACGTTTCCTGAACCTTAAGGTCCTCTCTGCTGACGAAATTACATCAGTCGAAAGCGTATTGCACGAACGTGGTAGGACAAGGTTATGCCTAAATACTTCTACGTTACAAGTGATTCGACTGGTACATCAGAGATGGTGTAAGTAGAAAGAAGGGAGTTATGGCGCCGGGAAAGGGAAGCAAATGCTCATTTTGCGGGTTCACGGTAATTTCCCAAATCATGCACCTAATTTGTACATTATTAAAGCCTTCAACGAATATGTCTGAGTAGAAAAAATAGCCACAGTTCGGTAAATCACGCAACCGTCGGCGAACAAGCAAATATGACAGCATACGTGCAACTGAAGATCGTTAATGTACACTGGGAAAGGAACTGGTCCAAAGGAGCTTTGTGGGACGCCTGCAGTAACATGAACGGGTTCGGGCGAGTGGTTATTGACAAGCACGAACTGGGAACACTTACTTAGCAACTGTATTATCAATTTCACTACTGGAGAGTCTAAGTTCAGTCGAGATAATTTGAGTAGTAAGCGGTGATGAGGAACTGTATCCAAAGCTTTAGGGTTGTCTTCAAAGTGACAGGGACTGACTGTGATTGTATTTCTGTGCTCCTTTTTTTCTTTATCTCTACTTTGTTATCACTTTACCTCCCCCTCCCCTCTTTCCCCAGCGTACGGTAGCAAACCGGATCTTCCCCTCTGGTTAACCTCCCTGTCTTTCCCCTTTCCTCTGTCTCTCTCTGTCTCTGTAACTGAGCAACGAAAAACTATATCGCTATTCTGTAAACTGCACCTAATAACACCTGTACAGCGAACAAAATTAATTTATTATACACTGTCTTAAACTATACCAACAACTTGTAAGTTGGACTTTTGCGAAACCGTCTTAAACATTGTAATGATTTGGCGAAAACTGTAAATTTATGCATCGACATTCTCCGCCTCACTTGCTCTAACAGATGTAGTTTACAGGACTGCGATATATGCTTTTGGTGCAGAGTTACCGATGTGTAAACTTCGTACTTGCATTTCTTTAGCCAGCTAGCTTTAGATAATACTTGTAAAACATTCAGGCTCTAAACGAAATTCTGCTTTCTGTAGTCACTGGAATTTAACTTTCTTTCTCAAATACAACAGATTTCATTCAGATAGGTCTAGTGATTGTCTCATGAAAGCAATTCAGCATTTACATGTGCTTAAATAGGGGAATCCGAGTTGACCCCCAGCCAAAGCTTCCTCTTAAACAGATGATGCGAAGGTGACTTCCCAAACAAGCTACTTGCTTACATCCTCGAAGGCTTTAGCAGACAATTTTCCTGCAATAGAATTAGAAAACACCGCAATTGCGGCGTTCCTTTCAATTTTCACAGGAATAAGACATATGCACACATATTAGCGCTGCTAAAACACCGTACCATACTACGATAGCGCAGATAAATAAGTAAGTTTGAGCAAAAATGAATTAGTGGCTTCAAGGGAGTGACCACACAGGAGTGTGATATTGCGCTCATATAAGTCACAAATCGCTGTAATCAAGACTTCAACTTAATCCATCTTTGTTGCCCTTTAAATAGAACGAGAAATTCAAGCAGCAATAAATGACCAATTATTAAACAGGTTTTCTTTGAAATGATATCGAACTAACGCGGCACTTGGACGTATTTCAGTAGTTTCTCAATTTCTTATTTAAATGTAAGCTCACATAGATGGCAGCTAAGAGGTGATAGGTGACACTCACCTGTGACAGTGCGATTAGGCCGGATCAGGTGGATTGCTTGAAATGACGGACATTATTTGTACGATTAATCGCAATCTCCAAATAGATACTTGAAGATTAACTTAGCGTGAAAATATAAAATTTAGCGTACATGCCGCATCTGCGAACTAGAAGGCGAAGAGTAGTGACGTCGTGTCTGATCTTAAGACATGAACCAATGTCGAGACAACAGTGCTGTATCTTCAGTCCGGGAGACAAATTACCAAAATATCCGGGCTCGCACCACTGTTAAAATCGCTTAACGCAGAAAAGTGGCGTTCACCTATAATTGTGAAAGTGTGCATGTTGGAAAAAGCGGCAGCGTTTAGTGTTTGCTTTGTCTCTTACCAACTTCCACTTTCAGCACGTAGCCGGCGTGGCTTTATCAATGAAGCAATTGTCACAGCACTTCTCCAGAGGGCTGCCCAACAAAGAAAGAGTCTGGGGTGCTACGCAGGAAAGCCCAAGTTTGGCAAAAAAAAAAGAAACGGCATCTGCGTGAGCTCTGCCCTCAGATAAATGAGCTAATGGCATCAAGACATTAAATTCAACACTCGGCACGCCTACAGTTTTATTGGCTCATCTAGATTCACTACTGGGTTATCATCACCTCAAGGGTTGCCGCAAAAGAAGGAGTCACGTGGTCAAACCATCGGCGCCTTCTTTGATTTGTTTATCGTTCCACCCTGTGCATTACCTGTGCAAGGAAGTTATAGAAAGTGCTTACCGGTGTACCTTTATTACGTACTTTATGGTAGGTTATAAGCATTTTAAGATGCGCAAGATGCGCAATTCGCAGTTTATTGCATAGTACGCTGTACCGCGAGGGAACGGTGGATAGGCAGATAATGCCCGAAAGCAGACACACGCCCTTGCCTCGCCTTGCTGCTCCCCAGAAAGGCGAGGCAACCGGCTTGCACCTAGTGTGTATATTGATAGCGAAACAGTCACAGTGTTGGAATACTGTGACTTTGCGTTGATAACAAAAGGTTACAGAGGCACTGAAGTATTCTTACGTGCATCGAATGTAAACGCAGTATGACTGTTCCGCGCGAAACTTTTCGCTTGCTAATGTGCTCGAATTCGGCACAGTCAATTTGAGCGTGGGCTACCCAAATTTTGGTGCTGGGCAGTGAATTTTGGGAGCGGCCAACTCAATTTTCGAAGTAGACGAAGTCAATTTTGGGGGTTGGCCACCGAAGTTTTGGGGGTGGGGTAAGTCAATCTTGTGACTGGGCCAGGCCTGTTTTGAACGTGGGTCAACTCAATTTTCTAATCAGGCGAAGTCGATTTTTTGGATGTGGCCCACTGCGTCTGTCCGACGCCATGACTGTTCAACGTGGGATTTCGCAGTGGGAGCCGCAGCAGATCCAGCGCGGGGAACGTGACGTCATCACTGGGTCAGGTGGGTCTTGGTACGATCGGATGTGGACGCTGGACGGACGCCGGACTTTACGCTGCATGGGGCATATAATGTTTTCGCATCAATAAGTGGTGCGGGAGCGTAACACTGCCCTGTCTTCTGTGTTTGAAACTTGGAAGCGGTGTGGGCAGGTGCGCTCGTGTTTGCATACGTGGCTTTAGTTCGACATTTTGATGTCTGCTGTTTTCGCGCGTTCCCCGCTATCTTGGTTCACTCACTGCCGTCGAGCAAACTCAGGCTCGCGAGAAACTCTGGGCATCATGCGTAGCACCCCTGGGCCCATATTCACAAAAAGTTCTCATTGTTCATAAGAAATTGTTCGTAAGAAAAAGATATCCAGCCAGTGCTGATGCTGGACATCATTAGCGAAATAAACTGGCGAATGGCAAAGAGCATTTACGAATTAAGACCTGTGCGAATTCGGCCCCACAATCAGAATTCACTTCAACGTCTGCACCAGGCTGATACTGGCGGAACTGAATAAAAGACCGGGGAATTGCTTGACGAATATCGGTGCTCCCTACAACACGCATTGTATTCAATGTCGTTCAAGTGCGCTGGCAGTACTATGACAACAGTGTGACAGCAATAAAACAAATGTGAATGCACTGTGACTTATAATGTGACTTATAGAGGACGTTAAGGAAGAGGGTCCGTATTCACGAAACCTTCTTAAGCTAGTTTAGTTCGCAAGAAGTAGCACCAGTCAATAATAATAGGAAACAATGTTAGCGAAGGCACTCTACTAACAATAAACAGAGGCTGCGAATGAAAAGTTTGTTGATTCGGCAGAAAATTGTTACACTGGATCGTCTCTTCCTGACAAGCAGCGAAAGCCTCCAGAACGCGGGAAATTGTGAGTTCAGCCATTTAATTTTTTTCTATTTACATTTTTTTGAAAATTCATGAGTATATCTTGGTGCTAAGGCCTACAGAGGTGACTCAGGTCATCAGCTTTCGCCTCCGCACCATAAATCTAAAAAAAAAAAACCATGGGGCCTGATTTACGAAAATATTCGTTCGTAAGTGCGCTCTGCCATTCACCGGCCACATTCACTAATAACATATATGTCCAAAATGGCGATTTGCTGCCGTCTGCCCTTGCGAGCAGTACCAGCGTAAAGACATACTTGTGAACATGGGCCCTGCCTTGTGATATTGCCGCACATGGGCCGGCACGATTAGAAAATGACGAAGGGAAAGGGCTTATGCGCGTTTATGGTGCAAAATACCAGAGTTAATAAAGGGAGGTAATCTTAGCGACGTAAGTAGATCTTACGAATGAAAAGCTCGCCACCTTGCGCGTTTGCGCGGAACTATTACGTAAAATACCAGCGTATTGTGTTCGAAATGTAATTGGGCGTGCACGTTGCAGGCGACCACATTTAGTCGATATTGCGACACATTATGGAATAATATATTGCTAATGTTTCACTTTCACTTCCCCACATTCCATCTACTTCAGAGTGGGCACCCTTATGTAACACGTACTCCATTCTGAAAATTCCAACAACAGAAAACAAGGCGAGACGACTGAAAGCAGTGTTGTACCAACAATGTTGTTTCTACCATCATGCTCGATAGATACCGTTCTTCATTTTGGCGTACCATCGACACGTTTCGATTCTGCGCTCTTCTGCAAAAACCTTCTTTGTTTCTCGGCGCCTGTCGCATTGACGAACCGGACACGGAAAACTATCAGGCGACGCCCGTAAAACGCTCGACGACGATCAATCACGCTGCTCACTCCTGACACAGGCCGTCAAGTCCCGTTTGGCGTTCTTTCAATCTTGCGTTTACCTGTTTTCTTTTTTTCTTTCCTGCCCTTCCTCCTTGTTCTATGCCTCGCACGCTCGCGCGCCCAGGCACCTTGCCCCGCCCTGTCGTGTCCGGTGAGCCCGCATGGCGCCAAGGTTCCGCTCGCCGTGGGCGCGCGCTGTTCGCTCCAGGTATTCGCCGGTATCTCGCTAGCCCTCGCCATAGCCTGTACCGTACCAGCACGAGACGGCAGTACGCGCGCGGTCCTTTCCCCCTTGCGCTCTTTACCGCCTGGGTCCTCCACTCCCTCCCACAATGCTTCACCCGCTCTCTTGATTCTCTCTCTCTACTCATCGCCATAGGCGCGTTTGTAAAGCAAACTCTTTTACTTTACAAACGTAGACGAACGCGAATCGGTGAATGCGCACGCGATCGGCGCCAGTCACATCGAGTCAAATGGTCTTCAATCAGAGCAAAACGGGACCTGTTGGTCTTTGAAAGTGAGGACAAGAGAGAGAAAGAGGCAGGCTGATTGACGTGAAGTGGGGGCGTCGGGAGTCAAACAGACCGTCGGCTGTTCCGTCGTCACTGGTGTTGAGCACGCAGCACCTCTGTATTTTCTCGCTTGCGTGCTTCTTGAAAGGCGGAGAAAGTATATAGGAACGAAAATGAATCGTTGGAAGTGCGCGCGCGTGTCCGTCAGTGTGAACGCGCGAAGGAGCACGCGATTTCATGGCAGGAACGAAAGCAGTGAGCAAGGCTAAGAAGAAAACAAGACCAATGATAATAAGACTTCTGTGTACGTTGTCGGTTGCTGTAAGGGTGCTCAGTTCGGCAGGATTGTCGTAGAATTTCGCAGAACGTCGTCGCAGATATCATGCAGAAATGTCGCATAGAGTGCAGCCTGACAGACTTAAAAGACTGCGAATGAATTGTAAAAAGAAAGTATAATAAACGATACCTTTGTCTGTTTTGACGCGGGGAGTGTGCCTATAATACGCACTTGATAGCGACACATAAACTCCATCACTTTCGAAATACGTCACTTTCATAGACATCTGGCCCAGTAACGAATCACATACTTTTTCATGATGATGATCATCACAATCATCATCACAGCTTAAGTTATTTCAAACCAAACGCTGCTGGAGACGCCCTTCACTTGTACTCTCTTAGGAACCGCCGTAGCCACTTTATAACTGCAAATTGCTGGTTGCCATTAGTCCATCCGATCATCCACCATTGTCGAATACGCTTGCATTATTCTATTATCTATCCTGCCGTATGAAGTGGAGCTTGCCTGTTTTTCGGATGATAGCTTATTCACATTTCCTTCGTTTTTATCTGCCCCACAACAGTCTACTTCGTTACCTTTGTTTTCAGTCCCTGATTTCTCCCTTTATTTTCTTCTCCTCCTTCACGTTTGTTTCAGGTGCAGTATCAGCAAGTTTGTTCTCTTATATTCTCTACTATTCTCTATTTCTATACACCTCGACGTTGCGCTGCACATTGAAGACAGGGGTTATTGAATCGTGGACTTATTAATTGCTCCTAGAATTGACCACATAGCCGCGCTATGTAGGCAAACATACTGCCCCACACATACTCGCCAGCTCTACCAGCAGTTGATCGCGCAAATACGGGCATGACAATCGGTGGCATGACAGACGATGACTCTGCCGCGGCTCGGCCGCGGCCGAGTCAGGACGCTACAGGACGATACCGTTACTCACGTTCTCGATACGCAGGTGGTAATTATTAATTTAAATAAATTTTTTGTGCATTAAAATACACGCAACGCCCACCATAATTTGAGGATTCTTGTGCGCGGTATATTGCGTCATTTGCAGAAAACCACGCAAACATGATTGAGAAGGCCACATTCGCAATCAACTGTGCCCAGTAGAACACTGATGCGGATGTACTAATTTGCATTCAGCCGTATCGGCACGACATTCTATCAAAGCTTCATTTGCCAATCTTACCGGTAACATATCGGCGGCACGCGACAGCATAATTTGGTGAGTCGTGTATAACTTCCTCGCTGTTGCCTTAGCGAACTGCCCCGAAGTATTCTCCACATAACTGTTTCTCTCTTGTACAACGTTTAACGTCTGTTGGCGGCTTGAGACGCTAGCACTCAATTTATTCCAGCCGTTCTTCTAGGCTAGTTTGCTTGCAGTGACCACAAATCTTGTCATAGCAGCTACTTGTAGGCCGCGCTCTGACGCCTCCCTGCTTCTACAGACGTCCACTTTTTCATGGATGCGAGCCCGGCGACCTATGGACTTCGCTGCTGTCTGCTGGTGTAATAGTGTGAAGCACATACCGTTGACCTTTGAACCAGTATTACTGGTGTGAGTCTTCAAAACGGGGGTCGAACCATTTGACATAGCCTACAGGATATGTAATGGAAACCACGTGTCTCGCGTCCTCTGTGACTGGCTGCATTTCCCATGAGTAGGCTGTTTTTGTAAGCGTTTACTCTCAAATGAAGAGTCTTTTGTCTTGCGGGTCAAACATTAGAACTCGGCTACTGGAGGAAGCTTTTATGCTCAGTGGCTATGGTGTTGGGCTGCTGAGCACGAGGTCGCGGGATCGAATCCCGGCCACGGCGGCCGCATTTCGATGGGGGCGAAATGCGAAAACACCCGTGTACTTAGATTTAGGTGCACGTTAAAGAACCCCAGGTGGTCGAAATTTCCGGAGTCCTCCACTACGGCGTGCCTCATAATCAGAAAGTGGTTTTGGCACGTAAAACCCCATAAATTAATTAATTAAGCTTTTATGTACACCGGTATTGCGTGGTACATAGAATTTCCCAACTTTTTATCGGCATACCGAAACACAACGACACCAGCACAAAACACACAAATAGATAGACTGTGATGCCTTCCGAGACGCCATACGGCAGAAGAAAGACGGTGATGACGAGATCGAAGAAATCGACTCGTGGACGGCCGAAATCACCAAGAGCGTACGCGACGCGACCAAGATAATTGAAATGGACGCGGAGATTGATAAAGTAGACAGCCGGCTATCGCATCTCATCGAAGCGAAACAGCCGATACTCAATCGCGGGAAGAAACAACGGCTCAACCGCAGACTCAGAAAGAAGGTGGCGGAGCTCAACCGAGGGATCTAGGAGCACTGCCGCGCGCTCTGCACGCAACAGTGGAACGAGATCTTAAACGCGGCGGACAGGCAGATGCACAGCGGGAAGACGTGGAACATGCTGCGCCAGCTGCACGACGAAACCAAGACCAAGTCGCACCAAGGGAACAGACTCGCCAGGCTCATACATCGGGCGGTCTCGGTACACGGCGCCGACGAAGTCACCAGGCGCATTAACGACAAATACCTGTTAACTGCACCCACCGAACAACACGCGCTGTACGGCGGCCTTCCCAAAGCGAAGCTCGATTGTGACATCGACGTCGAGAAGGTCCGCACGGCCCTGCACGACCTCAACAGCCGGTCGGCAGCCAGCCCGGACCTCGTCACGAACAAAGCGCTAAGAACCTCGACGACGGCTCGATTGAGAACCTCGCAAAATATTTCAACAAGTGCTGGAGAGCGGGCGCGCTGCCAAAGCAGTGGAAGACAGCCAAAACCATCCTGATCTCCAAGCCGGGGAAGCCGCCGGACGCGGACAACCTCCGGCCCATCTCACTCACGTCCCGCCTGGGCAAAGTGCTGGAGCACGTTCTGCTCAACAGGTGGCAAGACTACCTGAAACGAGAAGGGCTGTACCCGGCCATGGTGATCGGCTTCAGACAGCACCTAAGCACGCCGCACGCAATGCTGCAGCTCAGATGCCAAATCATCGACGATGGCGGCAGCGCCCGCGACAGCTAGACAATCCTGGGGCTCGACCTGCAGAGCGCGTTCGGTAAGTTGAAACACTCGGCGATTCTGTCCCAAGTCTCCCAGCTCAACGTGGGCGAAAGATCCTTCAACTACATCAAGGACATCCTCACGGACAGGACCACCGAGCTACGAGCAGGCGACCTACAGACGCAAGAGAAGAAGCTCGGGAGCACCGGCACACCCCAGCGATTGGTTATTTCGTCAATGCTGTTCAACCTGGTAATGATCGGAGTGGACGAGAATCTCGCGAACATCGAAGACGCCAGGCACACCATCTACGCGTACGATATCACGCTGTGGGTGACCGGCGGCAGCGACGCCCACATCGAGGGAGCGCTGCAAGCCGCCGTTGACGCGATAGAAGACAAGCTGGAAGGCACCGGACTGAGATGTTCGCTGAGAAAATCGGAGCTTCTTACCTACAAACAACGGCAAAGGCAAGACCAGACAACGCGAATACGAAAAAATCAGAATCGTAACCAAATCTGGCAACGTGATCCCCGAGGTCGGCAAAATCAGGATCCTAGGCATGGTCATATAAAAGCACGGAAGAAACGGCGAAACCATCGCCCGTCTCAGAGCAAAAGCGGCCAAGGCGATTTGATTCCTCAAACTGGAAGGCTGGCATGAGAGAGGAGAGCCTAATTAGGCTCGTCCAGTCCTTCATCATGAGCTACGTCGCGTACGTTGCAGCCTACCACAATTGGCTGCAACACGAACGCAACAAAATCAACGAAATCATCAGAAGAGCGTGCAAGACGGCGCTAGGCCTGTTCGAGTCCACGAGCACTTCCGCTTCTTACAACTCAGGATACACAACACGCTCGAAGAAATAGCCGAAGCGCAACGGACCTCTCAACTGGAGCGGCTGTCCACGACCAAAGCAGGGAGGAAGATACTGGACAACCTGGGAATACTAGAAGACTTGACTGTTGGGCTAGTTGGTCGCTCATATTTGAAGTAGTAGCTTAGCGTGAATAAAGCCATAGACACAAGAAAGACGGACAAGGACAAGCGCCGCTTGTCGTGCTTGTCCTTGTGGCAGTTGTGGCGCTTGTCCTTGTCCGTCTTTCTCGTGTCCGTGGTTTTATTCGCGCTAAGCTACTACTTCAAAACCTGGGAATATTATGCTCGAAAGAGGCGGAGATGAAGCTCCCCATCGCCGAAGAGGTTCGACGTCAGACCACAATCGACCCCAAACCCAAGAACATGAATCCCGAGTTCAACAAGGGAAGAAGAGCGGCGAGGGCCAAGGCTCTCATCGACCAGCACGCCAACGACGAGCACGCGCGGTACGTGGATGCGGCCGAATACCAACAGAACGCTTTCGCAGCGGTCGTCATAGAGGCGTCAACCGTCGCCACGAGTACGGCAGCGAGCGTCAGAAGCGCCGGAGCGGAACAAGCGGAAGAAGTAGCCATCGCTCCGGCCATCGCCGACGCAGACTGTCACATGGTGCTGAGTGACTCGAAACAGGCGGTGCGAAACTTCGGCAAGGGCCAAATCTGCAGGGAGGCCGAGCGCGTACTGCGAGCTGCCAAACTGCAAGACAAAAAAGTAGGAATCAAGTTGTTCCCTACGCATGCGGGCGACGCGTCGGAACGCAATGAGAACCACAGTGAGGCGGCACACGCAGCGGCGCGAGCGCTAACCAATCGCGCCCCGGCAACAGACCGTCCGACGTGGTTCGGAGCCAAGGACCGCATGACGGACTGCAACGACATCACGAAGGCCTACCGCCTGGCTCGCAGGAGTCTCCCACCCCGGCACCCAAGGCTGAGTCGAGCGGAGGCGGTACTACTGAGACAGCTCCAAACCGGACCGCTACCGAGCCCGGGACTGATGCATCGCATGTACCCCGAGACATATCCGACCGATAAGTGCAGGGTCTGTCGGAGGGAGACGGCATATCACATCTTGTGGGACTGCACCAAAAATCCAGAGGAAGGAATATCAAGAATGATCCCGCCGCGGCTCGAGGCAGCCGCGGAGAGCTACGACCAAGACCAACAGCTCTGGGCCGTCCAGCAGGTCCTCGGGGCGCTCGAAAGGCAAGGACCCAGCGAGCCGGCAACGGCGAGCGGGGACCCGTGCCGAGTAACGACAACCTCGTAGACGACGTAGGCGCTCGTCGGGGCGTGCAAGCGCCCAACTGCAGGTACAAATGAAGTTTGTTCCAATCCAATCCAATCCAATCCGATCCAATCAGCTTTTTATAATTTTACCCGTCAAGCGACACTAGCAATGCATAACTGCATTACTACATCGTTCAATGCATTGATGCCCAACCGCATGAAATGAACATTTCAGTATGCAGATAGAGGCATGCGTATATGAACCAAAGGTTCGTTTGCGTATATATGGGCACTCACGCATGTAGATTTGTACACTCTGACCTACGTGCAGCAAAAATGCCAAATTAAGAAAAGGTGAAATTAGGAAGTCGCTCATTGAGCCATACTCTGCTTCCCTACACACATGTAGTACATATGTTTCATCGTCCTACCGAAGGCAGCGATTGATTCTGTGACCCCCCCTCTCCCCCCTCCAAAAAAAAGACAAAGAAGCAAAATATAATGTAGATGAAGTTACCAGTAAGGACACCTACAGACGACCCTACAAAAATTATTGTTAGTAAATTGAATCCTTAACCTCAGCAAGTGCCCACATGACAGTGTAAAACGCCAAAGGAGGGACAAATTGCGTGCCACTGCTTGAAGTGGAACGCTGTTGCCTGGATTTTTGGGTTGTGAGACAGACCAGCATTCCACCGTTTCAACCTTCGACCACCATCATGCGCTCTGAAGAGTTGTTGATTGTTTCAAAGTTTGTGGCGGATGTCACAGGAGGAAAACAAAACACAAGAAACAGGCACAGGAAACCTGGTTATACAGGCGAAAAATTGCCATGAGAATGAAAGAAGGCTCTAAAGCGTACCCGATAAGAAAAAAAAATTAAGCGAATGAGAGAGAGAGAGAGAGAGAGAGAGAGAGAGAGAGAGAGAGAGAGAGAGAGAGAGAGAGAGAGAGAGAGGAGAGAGAGTTCAGGAAAGGCAGGGATGTTAACCAGTCAATAGTCTGGTTGGCTACCCTACACTGGGGGATGGGAGAAGGGGAAGAGAAAGAAGGGAGAGAGAGAAGGTGTAGATACGTGTACGGACAGCACTTCAGTTAGAGTCGCTCGAGCAAACCAGAACCAGAAGCAATGAACTTGACGCGCATAACTCCGTCAGGTGAGATAAGCTGTCATCGTTTATTTACCGGCGGAGCTTCTTACAAATGCTTTATGGACGTTATTAGGGCAGTCTCGCAGCTGAGCGCGTCGCATCTCCGGAAATTAAAGTGGTTGCTTGAATTTTATATAGCTGCCGTGCGTCATCTTAGTCGGCGTACAGCTCCTGTCTATCTGTTCAATCATTAAAAGCACGAAGCTTTCATTGTTTTTCCTATGCGTTCTAGCGTTCAAGTGTATACTGTTTATTGAGCAGATCACGTATATACGAGTAGCATATACAGTGATTCAGTTGAATGATCCCTTGTACAATGCAGTGCGCCTAAAGGGCCTTAAGTTAAAAAAATCATAACTTCAAAATGCTTGCATAAATTACTTCTCGCTCGGCGATGTGGGAGCGGTGCAGCCTCGGAAGCTGCTGAGTTAATATCAGGGCAGAGATCGTACGCGGGGGAGATTAATGACGTGTTCTCCAACTACAGGCTACCCACCGGTTATCACTTTCTGACACATTAGGGTTCAATTACCTGCCTATTCATTAATTAGTGAATAGTGCACAAAGGGCATAAACCAAGCAGACAACGTGTATAATCGGTGTCAGACGTGGCGTGTAAGGGTTGAGGCACGAACATACAATGCGCTTCGGCGCGGCATTCATGACGACTGAACGTTGGTCGCGGCTTTGTTTTGCCTGTGTAGAGAACGCCTTTACGCGCGCCGCCCCTTTAGTCCTTCCTCAATAAATCACGTCCGTCTGACCTTCGACATCGCCGCCGAATGGCCGTGCGTGACGCTAGCCCTGTACGAGCATTTTCGCCGCTCTTGCGGTATATAGCACCGTCGCCTTCCCACTGTACGTGGGGAGATTAAGGATCGTCGGCGTTCATGTTTCACCACACTATAGTGCGAAACACTTTTGCAGTGAGCCTGGCAATATTTCTCCTATCGCAGCGGAAAGCAACTGAAGACTTACTTAGCCTGTGGTGATCAAACTGCAACCAAAGGCATGGTCGTCCTCACCTTTTTATTTCCACCAAGCTGAATTTCTGGAGCAACTCTTCAATACCTACGTTTGCTCCATAAAAGAACAAAAAAGAGGGGGAAGGGGGGAGGGGGTTATTGTACTTCAGCACTCCTTTTTCTTTCGCTCTCATCTTTGCAACGTCATTTCTGATATAAACCTCTAGTCGATTACCCTCACTGAAAGAGAGTCATGAGAAAAGAACTCGAAAAAAAAAAAACGGCTCCAACAGGACTTCATGACGGGCCGCAAGGAAATAACCACTCAAACACGGAGTTGTCTACCAAGTGCATGTTTAATAATCTTGCTGCACCTTTCATACAGCGGACTGAGGCAGTACCAAAAAGACATTGAAAAGCAATCGCACAAGGGACAAACGGAAAAGAAAAAAATACATTTGCGTCCAACGGAGGCTTGTTGCAGTGCAGCAGCAAGAAAATCGATTTCTTTCTTGGCCAGCTCTTAGAGACGGGATACTGACGCAACCAAACTTAAGCGGGTTATCCCAAATCTCTCTCAAATTTCGCTAGTGCATTTATCAGGGCGTCCATGCACTACTTCATATTGCGGAAACATAAGCCTGCAGCCACGCTGCCGACAATACAAAGCAAGATTTTCATAGATTGCAAGTATTTTTTTACATTGTTGCTATGACCTCTTAGCCTATCATGGATATATCTGCCAGACCGGCTGACATATATACCGTTTTCCACATGTCAACGGCATCGCATGCACTAACTCTTGCACACAGTGAACAAAACGGCTCTTTGGGTTTGATTAGGCAGGCTCCTTGCGTGCGCGTTTGGAAATTGATCTTAGGGAATAGGTCAGTTAACTTGCGTGGCGCGGAAAAAAACCACGTTGAGGCCCGCAGCGTGCCCGATAACTTTAAGACTGTGTGATACCTAGCGCAGGTAAGGCAGCACAACCACTTTTCCTGCCGTCTTGTGTTGCCACGTGTCGGCTTGCGCCATTGCGCTTCCTTAGTAAACACACATTGCGCTTCCTGCCACAGAAATTAGCACGTGTCAAGGACATCCTGGAGACACAAGGCGGTCGACTTGCCGGCAGAAGCTGTCCGGTGACATGTGTGCGCAAGATGTGTCGACTGCGTTCCGAAAACAATGCCACACAATACTTCTTTTTACCAGTTTCAGTGTGTGCCGATGTAAACGGGAGCGGCGGCTTATTGGTTCTTCGCTCGTATGACCACCAGACATAGCTGTGGCCAAGAACAAAGTTCCAAGTACAGAAATCTGATTGATTCATTTTCCAGCCTTTCATGGGTTAAAATCAAGGACTTCGAGCACTCACGAAAATCTGCAAGAGTCATCTACACATTCGGATCATAATCAACATGTTTACAGTCTAAGAGCACCAAATAATCATCTACGTAAGGAAAGGTCTTGACAACGTATGAACCACTCGAAGCGGCGATCAGCTTTCCGTCAGAGTAAGCTAAGTACAGATCACTTAAGAGATGCGTTATGCAGGAGCTTATACAAATCCCATTTGTCTGAATGAAGCATTGTCGTCTCAAGTAACGAAGGTCGATTGCAGGTAACGTTTCAACGGCTGAAGGAAGCAACCTGCTGTCTACCTATTGCGTTCTCAAAGTGCATTGTTCCGTATTTGTCGATCGCATCTTCAATGCAAAACATTAGTTTATTGTGCGCGAGGGAATAGAATAAGTCTTTAATCTCAAAAGAAAAAGAAAGCTCGGAAGTCTTTCATGCGTGTTCAGAATGGTAGCCTGTTCGTATGACGTCCCGGTCACCGCTGTCGCGAACCGAAGTGTCGCAGCGGAGCGTCATAGTAAGAAGACCACGCAGCAGGCTTCTAGAATAGCAATGCGCGTACTCTGCTAGTTATGGGCTTAAAACTTCTTTTTTGGTCAGAGGCATTTCTGCTGGCCGTACAAGCGCAGAGGCAACAAGCCGCTGCACCCGTTTACATCGGCACACACAGAAACTGGTAAAAAGAAGTATTGTTACGAAAAAGAAAAGCCCGATGCACAGATGTATTTACAACTATTTACATGGGGTAATGTTAGTGGTAATCGCGCAGGCTGGTACAAAGGTCACAGCTCTAGGAGACAGTATACCACTTTCTCTTCGTCGCGCTCTTGGGCGCACGGTCCTGTCCAAATGCACCGTAACATAACCCCTGCTTCTGAAGAGCCGTCCCAGCGCTCTTTTGAAAGATTGCGAACTAGATTAAAAGTATGGCGTTAAGCGGGACACGTGGATGACGTCAGTTCGTAGCTGGGATGACGATGGCGTCTCTTCAACAAGGGTGATTTCTTAGTTTAGGTCACTTAATCGTCGCAATACCCGATAGGGCCCGGTATAGCGTGACAGCAGTTTCTCGGACAGGCCGACATGGCGACTTGGAGTCCACAGTATAGCGAGATTTCCTGTAGAGAACTGAAGGTTCCGGTGGCGACTTTCGCAGCGAGTCTTTTGCGACACCTGAACCGCTGTAAGTCGGTCATAGGCAATATGGCGAGCCATGCGAGCATGACCAACGGCGTCATAAGCGTATTCCGTGATGTGTCGCAACACTGAAGGTAGCAGGGTGTCAAAAGGCAGTGGGATGGCGACTAAACAAGAACTAAAAAGGCGAGAAACCGGTGGTATCCTCACGTGACCTATTGTATGCAAACGTAGGGCAAAGTGCTGTCAGAATCACGGCCTACTGAAATGCACATAGGCAACATTTCTGTAAGGGTGCGATTTAGTCGTTCAGTCGGTCCGTTCGTTTGTGGGTGACAAGCAGTGGCGATTTTGTGTTTGGTGAAGCAAGAACGAAGTATGCCTTCGACAACTTGGGACAGGAAGTAGCGGCCACGATCTGTCAGCACCTGCCTCGGCGCGCCATGGTGAAGAATCATGTCTTGGAGTAAAAAGTCTGCTACATCTGTAGCACATCTTGTGGGTGGCACACGTGTAATGGCATAGCGTGTCGCATAGTCTGTGGCAACGGCTATCCATTTGTTTCCTTTTATGGCTGCGGGGAAGAGGCCAAGAAGGTCTATGCCGACACGGAAGAAAGGCTCCGTTGAAACATCGATTGGATGAAGGTTGCCAGCAGGTTGCGCACATGGCTTCTTTCGAGGCTGACAGGGGTTGCAAATTGCAACGCAACGTCGCACAAAGCGGTAAAGGTCTGGCCAGAAGAAGCGACGCCGAACTCTGTCGTAAGTGCCGGAGGTGCCAAGGTGTCCGGCAGTGGGTGCGTCGTGGAGAACAGTAGAACAGTGGAACAGAGATTACGAGGGACAACTAGCATTAAATTTGGTCCATCACCGCTGATGTTGCGTCGATAAAGAATGTCGTCATGAAGCACAAACATTCTGGTTGAGCGATTTGATTGTCCTTAAGTCAAGCGCTCAATGATCGACCGGAGAGAGTCGTCCTTTCGCTGCTCAGTAACGACGTCGCGATAGTCAGAAATGGCCAGAAGCCGAGTGTCGGCGTCCTCTTAGTCGTTGTCAGGGGGATCGACGGGATGACGAGACAAGCTGTCTGCGTCCAGATGTAAGCTGCCAGACTTGTACATCAAAACGAAAAAATACTCCTGGAGTCTGAGGGCCCAGCGACCAAAATGGCCAGTCGGGTCTTTCAATGACCGTAGCCAGCACATGGCATGGTGGTCCGTGATGACAGAAAATGGGCGGCCAAACAAGTAAGGGCAAAGTTTAGCCACTACCCACACCAGAGCGAGGCACTCGCGCTCGGTGATAGAAAAATTGCACTCTGAAGGGGACAAGAGGTGACTGCCGTGGGCAAAGACGCGCTCGACTGCATTTTGCTGTTGGGCGAGGACAGCACCAATGCCATGGCCACTGGCGTCTGTGCGAACTTGAACTTGTGCACATGGATCACAGTGGCCTAGTATCGGCGGCATTGTCAACAAGCGGATGAGGGCGTCGGATGCGTCGTCTGCTCGCGGTCCCAAAAGAACGCTGTGTCTTTCTTGAGAAGGGCAGTCAGTGGCCGGGAGATATCCGCAAAATTTTTAACAGACCGATGAATATAGGAGCAGAAGCCCACGAAGCTGCGCACATCTCGTGCTGAGCAGGGTACATGAAAGTTCTTGACTACGTGAATCTTATCAGGATGTGTACCGGTAGTACTGGCAAGGTGCCCAAGAACATTGACTTCGCGGTGTCCAAAATGGCACATATAAGAGTTATGGCCATCCTTCCTACTAACTTCAAGAATAGAGGCCAAGCGACTGAGGTGACTGTCAAATGCACGGAAAAATACGATGACCTCCGTGGAACCTGGTGGAACAGTTATATTAGTCTCGAAGGAGCGAGTCCATAATTCTTTCGAAAGTTGCTGGGGCATTACAAAGTCCGAAAGGCATAACCTTAAAATGGTAAAGGCCGTCCGGTGCAACGAAAGCGGTCTTCTCACGGTGGAGTTCATCAACCGCAATCTTCCAATAACTAGATCGGAGGTCGATAGAAGAAAAGTATTTTGATCCGTGAAGGCAGTCGACAGCGTCATCAATCGTGATCTCGTTCAGTTGACGGTAGTCGACACAAAGACGCCAGCTGCCATCCTTCTTCCTGACCAAGACAACCGGCGATGCCCAAGGACTCGAAGAGGGCTCAATTAAACGTTTGTTTAGCATCTTTTCTACTTCAGCTTGAATAACGTGGCATTCTGCGTGAGACACGCGATAGGGACGTCGGCAGATAGGACTAGCATCACCCGTGTTAATATTATGGGTCACAAACGGAAGTCTGTCCCATCGGGCCATCCTCAAAGTCAAAGGCGTCACGATACGACACCAGGACGCGACGAAGATCCGCAGCATGTTCGGTAAGCAGGTTCTTGAGCAATCGTATTAAAACATATGCCAGGATCGAGCGCTGCGGAACTGATCGGACAGCAGGAGGCCGCATACAAGGACGACACATCCTCGTCTGCTGGAGAAGCGTTACGGAGTGACATGCCTTCCGGGATAACTTGTGCACATGAACCAACATTTAAAATAGGAAGGAATACGCGGTTGTAGGCAATAGTAACAATGATATGAGGCAAGGCAACTGGGCGTAGCAGGAAAACATCTACATTAGGAGTCAGCACATAGTCACCATTAGCAACAGATTGGAAGCACCTCAGATGCATATAAATGGCGGCTTGAGGCGGCAACCGTACGAAGTCTGCAGGACGTAACCGAGGCTCAGCTGATTTTGGAGGACAGCAGCGATTGTGCAGCTCGGGTTAGAGGAGGCCAGAACTGCAGTCAATCTGTGCTGAATGGTCCGATAAAAAGTCGAGGCCGAAGATAGAGTCATGGGAACACAGCTCAAGGACAGCAATAAAACGGAAGTGTTGAAACCAGCAACAATTATTCGGGCAGTATACATGCCAAAGATAATGGGCGTTGCTCCGTCGGTGACCCTGATAACACGGGATGCGGCAGGTGTAAGGACTTTCTTTTGTAGTTTTCCGGAGATACGCTCCCAGGTTGGAAAGACGGCGACAGGCCACGGGACTGGAGTGACCTGGACGACGGGCGACGACTTTGCGGCTAACGGGTCTAGTGACTGCTCGGCGACGGTGAACGACGGCGCCATGTGGTCGTACCGTCCGTGGCGTGCAGGTTCGGCTCGGCTTGCGGCTGCAAATGGCGAAACCTACCGTCTGGACGAGGGCTTTTCGAGAACGGCATCGAGGACCAGCTCTTGCGATACTATCGGGCGATATCACAAACGCGGTGACAACTGAAACAAATAGGTCGGCCATCTGGTGTTCGCCCCACTGCCATGTTGCGAGGACCTCGAGGTACCCACTGATTTTGGGTATGCATGAACGAAGTACATTCGGTCGGCCGGGAACTGGGCACGGTGCAAACTTATCGTAAGCCGACATTCGCGAGTTCTTGGCGCACAATAGCCTCAACAAGCGGGACTATAGGAGCGCATGTATCGTTGACGGGTGGGTACTGAGCCGCAGGACACATGGCTTCCAGTTCACGGCGCACAATCTTCGTCAGATTCTCTGAAGGTTGCTGCTGCTGCCGCGCAGGAGAGTCCTGTCGGTCTTCACAAGACTATGTTGCAGCCGTATTGGGAAGTCGTGCAAATGACTGGTCGATACGACGGCTTTTCAACTGCTCGAAACGCATGCATTCCGTGATAACGTCATTAAGCGAAGTACACTTCTTACAGATCAGTAAACTGAAGGCGTCATCGGTGATGTCTTTTAAGACATGGCCGACTTTTTCAGACTCAGGCAGTTCAGCGTCGGCCTTGCGGCAGAGTGCCAGCACGTCTTGTATATGGGTGACGTAACCCTCGGTAGACGTGTGAACTCGTGATGCCAACTCTTGGCTCGATGACCTTCCGACCCAACATTTTCCGAAGAGATGTCGCAGCTTCTCCTTGCAGGCCTCTCAGTCACTGTGTTCTGTATCCTGATTTTGAAACCGCACTCGCCCTGTTCCCGTCAAGTAAAAAAAAAATATGTTCGCCAGCATCACTGTGGGATTGCATTTGTTGTGGCTGCTCACCCACTCATACATCCCCAGGCCGCCGTCGAGGTCAGCCCCGTCGGTGGCACACAAGATTCCTGGATCACGCGAATGCATAAATACTACAGTCGACGCAGTCGACTCAGGCATTGCCGAACTAGGCACGTCTCCTGCGACATCGTTGAAGAACCGAAGCGGCGGCCACTGCGAAGCTCCGTTCTGAGTCGTTACCCCGCACTTCCACCAAAAGTTACGAAGAGAAAGGCCGATGCGCAAATGTATTTACGTCTATATACCTAGGCAAAAGTTAGTGGTAATCGTGCAGGCTGGTACAAGGGTCACCGCTCCAGGAGTCAGTCTACCACTTCCTCTTAGTCTCCCTCTTGAGCGCACGGTCCTGTCCAAATGGACCGTAACAATATTGTGTGGCATTGTTTTCGCATTGCGATCAACAAATCTTGTGCACACACGGCACCAGACAGCCCCTGCAGACAGATCGATTGCCTTTTGTCTCCAAGATGTCCTGTACATGCGCTAATTTCCGTGGCAAGGTGCTTACTAAGGAAGCCCAATGACGCAAGCCGAAATGTGGCAAGACAAGCCGGCTTGCGAACCTTAATGAACCCTTCATGCAGCATCTATCTTTAACACGTCTCCGAGGCTTGAGATTACGCGACTTTCTACACTAGACGCGCGAGAACAGAATGTGCACGAAGCCGCAAGAGATCGCTGCTCCCTATGCATTGTACCCCGTCATGATTAAGAAAATCCAAGATAGAGTGTGCAGGGCGATGGAAGAAGAAAAATATAGTGATATTATTTGCAAAGAAAATTATTTAAAAAAAGAGAAAAGCATGCGCGCTGTGAAGATTGTGGAATGGCACTCCTGGTGATATCGGCTTTGTTGTGTGCCGATATCAGCAGGAGTGCCATTCCACAATCTTCACAGCGCGCATGCTTTAAGCAGGCCCTTTCTATATGACTAAATGCGATTCTACGTGACAGTCTGTTTTGTCCCAACTCTCACAGGCCACAGAAGTTGTGTTTGGGACATTCACTTTCGTGTTTTGTTTATTGGTGCTAGAAAAAAAAAATAAGCTGCAAGGATTGCAGTGAAGCCAACGTTCTCTAGAAACAATCAACTTTTTATTTAAAAAAATTAAAACTAGATTATGGGGTTCTACGTGCCAAAGCCTCTTTATGATTATGGGGCACGCCGTAATGGGGGACTGCTGAAATATTGACCACCTGGGGTTCTTTAACGTGCACCTGTACATGGGTGTTTTAGCATTTCGCCCCCGTCGAAATGCGGCCGCCTTGGCCGGGTTTCGATCCCGCGAACTCGTGCGTAGCAGCTTAACACCATGGCCACTAAGAAACCACAGTGCATATAAATTGTTATATGTGTTCTGAAACTGAATATATCCTTCGCAGTAATTTTCTGGCAGTTATTAAATTTGTCAATTCAATCAAGCGCTTAGAAAAAAAAATTGAAGTTTTGGAAATGTTTTTTTTTTTCAAAAATCACTCGCGAGGTAAATGAATAGAGGTATATATGAATTGAAATCAAATAAGTCTAGCTGCAACACAGAACTTTAATTGCCTTGCTTCATTGACAACCTCCGGCATTACAACAATACATCTTATAGTTTCGCACCCGCTTACCTATATAAGTAGACTTCACTTCACTTTCACTTCACTCTACTACCTTAAAGGCCCCCAGGATTGGTGGTATTACGTAAGGGGTGAGTAGCTAATAAAAGAAATAAAATACACAAGGAAAAGATGTTCAGGTACAAGTTTGCTCGCAGGTAAATATGTTAATTATAAAGTTGAAAAACGTGGCTGGACAGGTGAGTGCGACGATGTCGTGTGGAAGGCCGTTCCAGTCCGAGGCTGAACGTGGGAAGAATGATGAGGCAAAAGTGGTTGTGTGCGCACATGGACGGGCGACTTGAAGGGGATGACCAATGCGGAGTGAAATGCTTGCAGGAGGACTGATATATGGTGGATGATGAAGTGAACTCTAAAAGAACCTAGAAATAAGTACATCGTAACGATGCGACGCCGTCAAGCCAGGGTTGTTAAACCGTATTCGGCTTTTAATGATGATATGCTGACATTATATGGATAGCATGAATGAATGAATCTTGTGGCGCGGTTCTCTACTGATTCTAGACTGTTTGTTAGATATTTTGGGTTAGGGCTCCAGATGGCAGAGGCGTATTCCAGCTTAGAGCGTACGAGTGACTTGTAGGCAATCAATTTTAGGTTTGGTGGCGCTAGACGTAGATGGTTTTAAGAATCCGAGGCTTCTGTTAGCAGTTGATATCACTCTAGTGACATGCGCTTTCCAGGTTAGATCATTAGACAACGTTATGCCTAGGTATTTGTAAGACTGTGTTAATGCTATCGTGGCCTGCGAGATTGTATAAGGAAACAGGAGAGGATGACGTTTTCGATGAAATGACGTAAGTTTGCATTTTTCGGGCTTTAGTTCCATGAGCAATTGGTTACGCCAGTCCTGGACGCAAGTTAGATCATTTTGGAGAGTTATATGCTCAGAGAGGTTACTGATTGTGCGACAGATAACAAAGTCATCGGCAAACATACTAACCTTACAGGAGACGTGTGTTGGTACGTCGTTAATATATGTTAAAATAAAAGGGGACCAAGGACTGACCCTTGCGGGACGCCTGATGTTACTGCAGGAGACCTAGAGGCTTGATTATTAACGTGACCAAATTGGGTACGGCTTGCCAGAAGTTCTTTTGTCCACTGCAGTGCGTTATGATGCTAGTTTAACCAAGAAAGTTTTAGTAGCAAGCGCTTGTGAGGAACCTTGTCGAAGGCTTTCGCGAAATCTAGGAAGATTGAGTCAGTTTGAAAGTCAGAATCAAGGGCCATGTGCAGGTCATGGAGAAAAATAGCTAATTGTGTTTCACAAGATAGGTTCTTACGGAAATCGTGTTGAGAAGGATGAAAGAAATTAATAGTCAAGAAAGTTCATTATGCAAGAATAGATTACATGTTCCATGATTTTGCATGGCACACTTGTTAAAGAGATGGGGCGATAATTAAGGGGCGACTTTTTTGTCTGATTTGAAGACCGGAAAGACCCTCCCCACCTTCCAATCGCTGGGTATGCTACCTGTGGAGAGTGATTGTGTGAACAGTAATGATAAATACTCTGAAGAAGCATGCCGAGTGCTTTTTAAGAGTTTGCTGGTGATTTCTTCAGTACCTGCAGAAGATCACATCTTAATATTTTCAATGATACAGGTGATGCCGTGCGCAGCGAATGTGACTAGTGGCATGAGCGATCTTGGTTGGCCAGTTGGGACAGATGGTGGCATATCAGTTTTGTTTGTGAGGACGGATGAAAACGCAGTGTTAAATATATTTGCACAATCAACGTCGCTGACTTCCTCGCCAAGTGTGTCGGTAAGTGTGATGATAGGCGCATGATCAGGGTTTAGAACTTGCCTGAACTTACTGGGGTTATTGGTTAGGAGCTTCGGCAGGTCAGTATGAAAAAAATGCGTGTTTGGCATTGCAAATGGACCGCAAATATGTTGACTCGGCCTCGTAGTACTTATTCCATGCGCATTCGCTTGGGTTTAGTTTTGCTGCACGGAAAAGTCGTTTCTTCTTGTCAAGTGCTTTCAAGGACTTTGTGAACCATGGTTTGTTATGATTAGCACGAAATGTAATGGTGGGAATGAATTTGGATGTTAGTTCGGCGAGTTTGGTGTTAAAAGTAAGCCAGTTGTCCTTAATTGATCGGTCGTGAAAACCTCTTTCGAATTCTGGAAAAAAAAATAGAGCAATTGCTTGTTCATTTCATTGTAATTGCCTTTGTCGTAAAGGCGAATCGTTTTGTGGAACGTTGGCCGCAATTCCGTGATGAAAGTGAAAGTAGCATGTTGAACTTTGTGGTCGCTAACTTCGCGGAGATAAGTAAGATTTGCAAAACTTTCAGGGTGATTGGTTAGTATAAGGTCCAAGATGTTTGAGGAATCACGTACGACGCGTGTGGGTTCCTTTACTAATTGGGTAAGATTAAAATTTAGGCAGACGTCAAGGAAGTTAGTTATTTCTTCATTGCTTGTTGGTGTGAAGTTCTGCGAGTCAATAGACGGGAAGTTAAAATCGCCAAAAAGAAGAATGCGCGCGTTGGGATGTGTAGTAATAAGTTGATTTAGGCTATTATTTAGGTAACAAAAAAATTTGGGATTGTGTGTGTGTGTGGGGGGGAGTCTGTAGCAGACACCTTGAATGATGGTTTGAGGTGCGGAACGGCAGATTACCCATAGTATTTCAAGCTCTGATTGGATGTTAATACCAGAACATGGCAATTGCTGGTTAGTGGCAATTAGAGCACCTCTTCCTCCGGAGCCCTTGCGGTCCTTGCGGAAAACTTTAAAATTAGGTAGGTTGCCAGGAACTTCAATATCAGTGACGTCATCTGTTAGCCACGTTTCAGTTAGTATAAGTATGTTGCTGGTAGATGATGAAACAAGATTACAAATGTGTTCGCATTTGTGGAGGAAACTGCGTATGCTTGTGAAAATAATAGAAAAAAAAAGATTTGGAAGTTTACCATGAGGGCTGCTACCAGGAAGTTTAGTTACATGACAATGAACCGTATGCTATGAGATTTCTTTTACTGTCTGTGATGATTCGTCGAATGCGTACCGCTTAGGATCGATGAATATTGTTTTGTAGCACAAGGAAAATTTTGTGGTTTTAGTTTTGGCAAATCTAACTAGATGCTTTCGCGCATCTCGGACAGGGCGTGAAAAATCCTCCCCAATGCTGTAATGAGTCCCTTTTAACTCACGGCCATTAGAAAGGACTAGCTCTTTGGTTTTAAAATATGTAAATTTGACTATTATTGGGCGAGGGCGCCCAGAAAAATGGCGCCCAAGGCGGTGAGCCCGTTCAATTTCCTTTGCGTCAATGGTTATATCTAAGTGATCATGGCAGAGCCGCAAAATGCATGCGCCTTTCGTATACCATGACACTAATAATGCACAACTAAACGAATGAAAATTAACATGAATCGTAAAGAAATCAAGGTGAACCTACACTAATTTACGAGCAGGTAGATTCACGCTCAGGTGGCTCATGAAATAGTATGCTGCGCCAAGAATTTTTCTCCAACCAGTGTGGTGGCCGTCATCTGCAGTGGCTCGGGGAAATGCGTGCAAGCAGTACGACAATACCTGCTTTCCTGTTTTCTGCTCATGGCGCATGAACCCATTAATCGCGATTAAATCATTAAACGAAAAATGAGAGCGCTAGAATTGCCCCGCACAAGGCACTACTGGCGATAAAGTCGCTTCCAGAGCTTGTCGAATGGTTGCCGCAAGGCTACAGTTGACCTGACGAGGGGAGGTCGATTCCCTCCTTAATAATGGAGGGGGGGGGGGGGGGAGGGGGGGCTCTGACATCAAGCACTGCCTGCACGAGGCATCACAAAATCTTAAAATTATCGCATAGGCCTAAGCGTGTTTTGTTTTCTGCGCCGCGCAAGTTAACTGGCTTGTGCGCTCAGGTCAATTACTCCGACACGCGCGCTCACCGAGTACGCGTGACCCGAGGCGAAAACCGTTTTGATCACTGTGCGCAAGAGTTAGTGGATTCGATGCCGTTGACATGTAGAAAACGATATATATGTCGGCCAGTCTGGCAGATGTATCCACGATAGGCTAAGCGAGCGTAGCAACAATGTAAAAAAAAATGCAATCTATGGAAATCTTGCTTTGCGCTGTCGGCGCTGTGGATGTAGACCTATATTTTCGCAATTTGAAGCAGTGCGTGGACACCCTGATAACTGCACCAGATAAATTTTAGAGAGATTTGGGATCACCCTCCTAAGTGTTCATTGCGTCAGTATCCCGTTTCTAGAGCTGTCCAAGAAAGAAATCGATTTTATTGTTACTGCACTCTAATAAGAATACGTTGGCCGCAAAGCTTTTTGTCCTTCTTTTCCGTTTGTACCTTGTGCGTTTTACTTTTCATGGTCTTGTAGGTACTGCCTTAGTTCCCTGTATAGAAGGCTCAGCAAGATAAAGAAACACGGCGTTGTTAGCCAGCACACTGTTTGTGTGGTTTTTCCCTTGTGTCCCGTCTTGAAGCGCTTTTTTCTGCGCTAATAAACTGACTAGCCCGTCAGGAAATCCTTGCAAGAACTCTTGACAGATTAGTAAATTCGCATGTTCAAAACAAGTCCTGCAAGAACAAAACCAAGAAAGCAAGGCACACAGAAAGCACTCTACTTCCCGTGTGATTTTATTCTCGTTTTCGTGGCACTGTTTTCCAGAATGTTAAAGAACGTGCCGATGTCTGCAGGGGAGCATGCGATGGAGAGCAACGTGCGATGTACTGCAGGGGAGCATCAATTTCTTAAGAAGGTTGTCGTATATGCTTATTTTTTTATCGCTACTACGGAAATGGAGCATAGATATTAGTAATGATTCGTAATAAAGCAGTTGTTTGTAATAACAACTTTGCCATTTGGTCATTTACATAGTCGCCCTACTGATGCCACAAAGGCATGTAAAAATTATGGAGATCCCACGTACTGTTGGAATCGATGTAAGCGAAGCTTTCTGTGCTGTTTGCTACGATTGACAATAGTTAGCGGTGATTTTGACGGCTAATGTTTAATTTCTTGAACGTTCAGTCCAGCACGAGAGGGATGCGTTGATCCAAAACGTTACCTTGCGTACATCACTGCTGTTTGTCTGTGTATCGTATTTGGCGCAGCGCTGGCTTCGCATCTACGGCACGTGTGACGTGACCGATATCGGTATCGCCCATGACACATGGTGGTGAGGGAACACGCCCTCTCTCACTTAGTGTATATATGCAGGACTGTTGAATAAACGGGCACGCTTCCCGCTCCCCTTGCTTGGAGCCTGTGGTTATGTCTTGCTTGCGGCACCGCACGATACAGTCTGCGCAGTACGCAGAACACACAGGGAGATGTGCTTTCTTGAGGCATTGTTGTGCGCCATATTTCCTACCCTCTGAGAGGGTTGTGCATTCTGATTGCTTGATATGACACATCGCATCGGCGCAGAAGTAGTAAATGTTATTTGAATTATGGGGTTGTACGCGCCAAAACCACAATTGGATTATGAGGCGCGCCATGGTGGTGGACTACGGATTAATTTTGTCACCATGGTGCTCTTTAACGTGTCCCTCAATCTGAGTGCATGATCTCTTTTAATTTTGCCCACGTTGAAATGCGGCTGGCGCGGTTGGGATCAAATGCACGACCGCGAGCAATGACATAGCCGTAAAGCTGCCGCGGCGGGCACAAAAACGTTGATTTGACGCGCGACCGCTTCCGTAGTGTCACCTTGACCCTGCGTTGTGCTTTATTTAGTGCGGCTCTGCTTCTGCACGCCCTGTATAAGTTGTACGCTTGACATATTTGCATAGTGCGTATTTTCAGAAATAGCAGAAACGTACCGTACCATACCTTGAACTTACATTAATCCCGTTTCCCCGCAACCGCTGTCGTCTCTAGTGGTAGCGTTTCCTTGCCTTCTCACGTTACCTTTTCTTTATCCCCCCTATCCTCCCTTGTATGAGAACTGCGAGCGAAGAGTGCGACTCTTCGCTCTGTTATTCACTCCCCTATTCGCTCTGTCGTTCAGGTTGTTAGTCACTCGTTTCGTGACTGCGTTGGTTTTACCCATTCTCTTCCTCTCCTCTCCCATCCTATCTCATATTCTATCTAGCTTCCCTCTGGACTTGCATGTTAGTAGAAAACTAAGCGCTGCAATTTTTGCAATGCTTTTGCGGGGGGTCAGGGATAATTACAGCTATCAAGATACTAGTGTGGCGACACCCGCGGAGCTCCAGAGGGTATTGTGCACATTCGACGCGGTACTAAGGTCAAATGAGTTTCTCGCGTCTCCTTTCTTCTGTGTCATGCGCTTTCCATGTATATGCACGCTCTGAACCATCTCCAACGCGGTGTGCCAGACAGCAGCAGCAGTAGTGGGAAAGTCTAAGGAAGAGGCAACGAAAGCTTCGCTTTAAAGGTGCACAAAACTCTGACAAAAAAAGATGGCAAGTGACAAAAAGTTCGCCATAATAAGGTCGTCTGAACGTTGCCGATATCGTAAAGTGGAATTTTAATTCAGGTATAACTTGGTTGCTATCGCTACAGCAGAGTGATATATTCCAGCAAGGTTACAGTAAGTTTGACATTTTCGTGGGTCGGTTTAGGGACCAATTTTAAATTGAGCGTAGGTTTGTGATGCCTGTGCAGTTAGTACTGCCTGCAGGCTGAAAATAAACATATTGTCTGGAACAAAGAAAGATAAACTGTGCTGAAAGGCAGGAGGTTAAGCAGATTCAAGTTTCCGGTTTGCTACGTCGCATTTCGACGCAACTAAGAGCGCGTGGTTTCATCTTTTTTCGCCCATGTCCGCTGCATTACACTCAACTCCTTATATATTGTGTACGTATATTTTGCATTCTCTCATGACTTTTGAGCTAAGTAAGAGTATACCAGGCAGCTAGCCTGATCTCGCAGTTATTATTTTATCCCGGATGACAAAAGTGGAAAATAACGCCGGAATGAAAAAGATGACAATATCGTGACAGCGAAGGGCATTCTCTCGAAGCTTTTCTTTTAAATATCTTAGTGTACCGGCATAGAAGATAGCTTATGCATAATAAAAAAAGCATTAAATATAGGGTTTTACGTGTCAAAACAACGATCTTATTATGAGGGACGCCATAGTGGGCAGACTCCGAAATAATTTGGAATACCTGGTGTTCTTTAATGTCTACCTAAATATAAGAACATGGGTGTTTTAGCATTTAGCTCCCATCGAAATGAGGCCGCCGTGGCCGGGATTCGATGTCGCGACCTCGTGCGTAGCCGCCTAACACCATAGCCACTAAGCAACCATGGTGGGTAGAAATTATTATAGGTGTTCTGAAAATGAATATATTCTTTGGAGTAATTTTCTGGCATTTGATAATTTTGCCGATTATCAAGCGCTTAGAAAAGAATATGAAATTTTGGAAACGTTTGCTTCTTCAAAAATCGCTGGCGAGGTAAAGGATTAAAGGTATATGTGAACTCAAATCAAGTAAGTCTAACTGCAACACAGAACATTAATTGCCTTGCTTCAGCGACAACCTTCGGCATTACAACAATATATCTTATAGTTTCGCACCAACTTACCTATACAAGTAGACAAAATGCATGCGCCTTTCGTATAACATGACATTCATAATGCACAACTAAACGAATGAAAATTAACATGAATCGTAAAGAAATCAAGGTGAACCTACACTAATTTACGAGCAGGTAGATTCACGCTCAGGTGGCTCATGAAATAGTATGCTGCGCCAAGAATTTTTGTCCAACCAGGGTGCTGGCCGTCATGGGAGTGGCTCGGGGAAATGTGTACAAGCAGTATGACAATACCTGCTCTCCTGTTTTCTGCTCATTGCGCATGAACCAATTAATCGCGATTAAATCATTAAACGAAAAGTTAGAGAGCTAGAATTGCCCCGCACAAGGCACTACTGGCGATAAAGTCGCTTCCAGTGTTTATCGAATTGTTGCCGCAAGGCTACAGTTGACCTGACGAGGGCAGGCCGATCCCTCCTTAAATAATGGAGGCGGGGGGCTGCGCTCCCCCCCCCCCCCCCCCCGCCGACATCAAGCACTGCCTGCATGAGGTATCACTCAATCTTAAAATTATCGCACAGGTTTCGGGCCTAAGCGTGTTTTGTTTTCTGCGCCGCGCAAGTTAACTGGCTTGTGCGCTCAGGTCAATTACTCCGACACGCGCGCTCACCGAGTACGCATGACCCAATACGAAAACCGTTTTGATCACTGTGCGCAAGAGTTAGTGGATTCGATGCCGTTGACATGTGGGAAACGATGTATATGTCAGCCAGTCTGGCAGATGTATCCACGATAGGCTAAGAGAGCGTAGCAACAATGTAAACAAAAAAAAGCAATAAATTAAAATCTTGCGTTGCGCTGTCGGCGCTGTGAATGTAGACCTATATTTTCGCAATTTGAAGCAGTGCGTGGACACCCTGATAACTGCACCAGATAAACTTTCGAGAGATTTGGGATCACCCTCCTAAGTGTTCATTGCGTCAGTATCCCGTTTCTAGAGCTGTCCAAGAAAGAAATCGATTTTCTTGTTACTGCACTCTAATAAGAATGCGTTGGGCGCAAAGCTTTTTGTCCTTCTTTTCCGTTTGTCCCTTGGGCTTTTTACTTTTCATGGTCTTGTAGGTACTGCCTTAGTTCCCTGTATAAAAGGCTCAGCAAGATAAAGAAACACGGCGTTGTTAGCCAGCACACTGTTTGTGGGGTTATTCCCGTGTGTCCCGTCTTGAAGCGCTTTTTTTCTGCGCTAATAAACTGACTAGCCCGTCAGGAAATCCTTGCAAGAACTCTTGACAGGTTAGTATATTTGCATGGTCAAAAAAGTGCTGCACGAACAAAACCAAGAAAGCAGGGAACACAGAAATCACTCTACTTCCTGTCTGATGTTATTCTCATTTCGGTGGCACTGTTTTCCAGAATGGTAAAGAACGTGCCGATGTCCTTACTGCAGGGGAGTATCAATTCCTTAAAAAGAATGTCATATATGGTTATATTTTAATCACTACAACGGAAATGGAGCGCAGATATTTGTAATGATTCGTAATAACGTAGATATTTGTAATAACGATTTTGCCATTTGGTCATTTACATAGTCGCCCTACTGATGCTACAAAGGCACGTAAAAATTATGGAGATCCCACGTACTGTTGGAATCCATGTAAGCAAAGCTTTCTGTGCTGTTTGCTTTGATTGACAATAGTTAGCGGTGATTTTGACGGCTAATGTTTAATTTCTTCAACGTTCACTCCAGCACAAAAGTAGTGCATTGATCTTAAAGGTTACCTTGCGTGCACCACTGCTGCTTGTCTGCGTAGTACACAGAACACAAATGGAGATGTGTTTGCTTGAGGCTTTCTTGTACGCCATAATTCCTAACATCCGAGAGGGTTGAGCATTCTCATTCCTTGGTATGATACATCGCGTCGTGGCAGAACTATTAAATTTTGTTTGAATTATGGGGCTTTATGTGCCAAAACCACAATCGGATTATGAGACACGCCGTAGTGGCGGACTCATGATTAATTTTGCTACCCTAGTGTTCTTTAATCTGTCGATAAATCTAAGTGCGTGAGCGTTTTGTATTGTGGTCTGGTCGGGATGCGGCTGCTGCGGTCAAATCCGCGGACTCGAGCAATCACATAGCCACAAGGCTACCGCGGAGGGCACAGAAGTGCTGATTTGACGTGCGACCGATTCCGTAGTGTCGCCTAAACCATGCGGTGCGCTTTATTTACTCAGGCTCTGCTTCTGCACGCCCCGCAGAAGTTGTCCGCTTGCCATATTTTCATGGTGTTTATTTTCAGAAATAGCAGAAACGTACCGTAGCGTACCTTAAACCTACATGTATCCCGTTTCCCCGCAACCGCTGTCGTGTCTAGTGGTAGCGTTTCCTTGCCTTCTCACATCACCTTTTAATTATCTCCCTCCCCCTCCCCATCCCCCTTCTATGGGAATTGCGAGCGAAGAGTACTCCTCTTCGTTCTGTTATTCACTCTGCTATTCGCTCTGTTGTTCAGGGTGTTATTCACTCGTTTCATGACTGAGTTGCTTTTACTCATTATTTGTTTCCTCTCCCCCTCCTCCCGACCATTCCCTCTAGCTTCCCTCTGGACGTGCATGTTAGTAGAAAAGTGCTGCAACTTCTGGAATGCTTTTGCGGGGGTTCATGTATAATTACGGCTGTCAAGATGCTAATGTGGCGACGCCCACGGAGCTCCAGAGGGTACTCTGCCCATTCGACGCGGTGCAAAGGCGAAACGAGTTTCTCGCGTCTCCTTTCTTCTCTGCCATGCTCTTTTCATGTATATACACGCTCTGAACCACCTCCAACGCGGTGTGCCAGACAGCAGCAGCAGCATCAGTGGGAAAGTCTACGGAAGAAGCAAAAAAGCGTCGCTTTAAAAGCGAACAAAGATCTGAGAAAAATAAAATCGCCAGTGACAAAACGTGCGCCAAAATAAGGTCATCTGAGCGCTGTCGGATGGGGGCGAAGTGCGAAAACACCCGTTTACCTAAATTTAGGTGCACGTTAAGGAACCCCAGGTAGTCGAAATTTCCGAAGTCCTCCACTACGGCGTGCTTTATAATCCGAAAATGGTTCTGGCACGCAAAACCCCATAATTTAATTTCCTTTAGCACTGTCGATATAGTAAAGTGGAAACTTAATTCAGGCATAACGTGGTTGTTATCACTACAGCACAGAGATATATTCCACCAAGGTTACAGTATGTTTGTCATTTCTGTAAGTCGATATAGGGACCAATTTTGAATTGAGCGTCGGTTCGTGATGCATGTGCAGTTAGCACTGCCTGCATGCTGAAAATAAACGTATTGTCTCGAAGAAAGAAAGATAAACTGTGGGGAAAGGCAGTAGGTTAAGCAGATTCAAGTTCCCGGTTTGCTACGCGGCATTTCGGCGCAAGTAAGAGCGTGTCGTGTTGTCTATTTCCACCCATGTCCGCTGCATTAATTACTCTCAATTTCTCATTTATTATGTACGTATAAGTTGCATTCTTTCATGACTTTTGATCTAAGTAAAGCTATACTAGGTTGTTAGTCTAATCTCACAGTTATTATTTTATCCCAGATGACAAAAGTGGAAAATAACGCCGGTATGAAAAAGATGACAATATCATGGCAGCGAAGAGAATTTTCTCGAAGCTCTTTTTTTTAATATCTTAGAGTGCTCCGGCATAAAAGATAGCCTAGGTAGATGAAAAAAAACCATTAAATAATGGAGTTTTATGTGTCAAAACCACGATCTAACTATGAGGCACGCCGTAGTGGGCCGACTCCGAAATAATTTGGAATACCTGGTGTTCTTAACGTGCAGTTAAACCTAAGTGCACGATTGTTTTTGGGTTTCACCCCTATCGAAACGCTGTCGCCGTGACCGGCATTCGATCTCGCGACCTCGCGCTTAGGAGCCCAACACCACCGACACTAGGCAACCACGGTGGGTCGCATATTTTTTGCTGCACGATGCACTTTTATCAATGTAGTTTAGTTCTTTTCTTATTTTCTTCCAGAAAACTTGCGCACTTGATTATCAAACCACATAAAAATTAATGAAAAAGAAGAATGCGTTGTTTCAACATATACCTGCTTGCAAAAGTTGTCCGAGTGTCTGCCAACGCATAAATAGCAAAACAAGATCTGAAAATATATAGACGGCGACACAGTGATGGGGAAACGGCGCTTGTGTTGGCAGCTGTCAGTCCGCACCACCTCAGTTCCGGATATTATACATGACGCGTCTCGACACATGCGCTGTGCAAGAATAGTAAAGCCGGTCTACATCCGTTACCCTCAGGCCACAATGGGCCTGACTGACATCACAAGAAAACGTGCAAGCGGGAGTGATGGAGGGTGCCTTCTTAACCAGACGCGTCTTTTGTTTGTTGTAGCTCAACCCCATCACAATAGACCTCCGCACTTAAGCACGCTTCAAAACCGCAAGCACCTACGCAATAACTTACGTTAAAGTCTGTTTGTACTCGTCATGTCCATACCACAATGCTCTGAAGAGAAGAAAACGAGGAAGCAGCGAACGGGCCAGATCGTCTTCCTCTTAACTAGGGGCATCTTTTGTTTACCAGTAACCCTAGCGTAACCATTAGTGTTCAGACCGAGTCCGGTAACTGCGGACATCGCTCCGTCCCAAAAGGGCCCCAAGGATCCAGAAACGCTCTCTGCTCCCGCTCAGGGGCGCGCGCTACGTCACGCCGTTCTTGTCTTCTCGGCTCAACCACCCGGGGCCCGGCCGAGACAGCCGTCAAACACGCCTCTCAGTTTTCTTGCCTTCTACTTTGCTCCCGAATCAAGAAAACAAGAACGGAGGAAACACCCGCGCGCGCTTCGAGAGTGGCCCCACCGCCGAACGAGAGTGTTGCGCGAAAGGGGGGACGCTGTGGGGGGCTCGCGTTGGAAGGGGGTATCGGGCCTGGCGCGTCTTCTCCTCTCCTTTGTTTTGGGTCACGTGGTGGGGTCCGTTATAAAACGGTCAGTGACGACCAATCCTGTCGCGCGGAGCGCGTAAGGTTCGGTGACGTGCCCGTTTGGTGGCCCAAAAGGCGTTCGCGGTTTCGGTTTCATTCTTTCTCGCGTCCCCACCGCCGGTCGCCCGCCCGCAGGCGAAAACGAAAAGACACAAGACGGGGTTGGAGTTCAGTCGGACGACGACTGCCTACACGACGAGCACCTCTGCTGCCTCTGCGCGAATCATCGTCTGCGGGCGTGATCGGAAACTTCGCGGGATCGTGACACCGAGACCCACTGACTGTGGAGAAAGGATCCCTCATATTCCCTGTGCGCAGACGTCGACAGCAGTAGTCAGTATGAGGTGGTGTGAGTTTGACTGACCGCGAGTTGCTACCGAAAAAAAAAAGAACGAAAGGAAGGTGGCTTACGACGCAGGCCTCCCGCGTTTTGATATTGAGGCAAAGTGGTGGTGCTTTTCTGGCAAGGATTGCCTCGGCGACCACACTTCTGCAGCCATGGAGTGCTTTGTGACAATGACACGACGGATTTTTCTACTGGGTTGCCTTCTAGCAGGGTGAGTTGTTTCTTCACGCCATATGGTCGTTGTCTGTGTGCTTCGCATGTTTTATTTTTGCATTACACTTACCATTTCTTAGAATCACTTGAGGAATTCTCAACCGTATTTGCACTGTCTTATTTACTGCTTTCCTTTCTTGAGTGACGCGTATGTTATTTGCGCGCGCGATGCAACATACAGGCCGTTGCACAGACACCGATGTGTGCGAGGTGTTTGATACGTTATAGATAGCAGTGTATACTTTATTTTCGTGTCCTTTGTCTTGATAAGGTTGTCTCTATGGGCAAATTGCAATCACTTCTCGGAGGAACTGTTTCCCATTCCGCCATCTGTGTGAGTAGCATCGTTCGTGACAGATTTTCTTTTTTGTCATCAGATCACGCTAAGCTTTCATTCGCTTGTTCTGCATCCTTCGATTTTTTTTGGGGGAGAACATGCCATGCGCAGAAGCCTATCTTTAGTCTCCGTGGCGGTTATACTTCGCCAATGCCATTATTAGTAGTAATTGTCGCGGTAACGATGTTCGGTAGCATAGCCCTGCTGACACGCAATGTGTGTGCCTGAGGACATATGGCCGCACTTGCGTTAGCCAAACTTGAATTGCCACTGATTGATGCTTTCCTAATACTTAGCGAATAATACGGTGCATCAGTATGCATTTCTTTATTATTGCCCCCCCCCCTCCCCGTGCATATTTCTCTTCTTTTTTTCTTTGTGGGTTTATTATCTATAATTTTTTCAGAAGTTAAACGTAAAGGTAAGTGTCAAGCTTACTTATTGAATATGCAGCAACAAAGTGTTAAGCTTGTGCTTCTCAAAATTGTTTGCTGCATACATTTCGTATGATCATTCCCTAATTAAAGAAAACGCACAAAATCATGCACAATTGAGTACATAGGACAAATAGTGCGCCTCTGTTTCAAATGTCCGTAATGATGCATCCGCGTAATTTAAAGAACTGGCAAGCTTTCAATTGGTACTTTTTTTGTTTATGCAGGCAATAATATACTGTGTTTATTTCACGGTGCTGAAAAATGAAAACGGACGCATGCAATGCTAACGTTTTGAAAGCTTAACTGACTTGCAGGATACGCGGAAATAATGCCGCGAGGACTTGTTCCTTGGACACTACTAGCTATACTCTGTGAGTTCTGCAGTGAAAGACACTGCAGCAATTATGCACATTAAACAGAAGGTATCCATCGTATCCGTCGTCAAAGGGAAGCTTCGCTTGAGTGGAGCTGAAAACTGCACAGAAAGCGGGCTGCTTGGCTCCCATTCAAAAGAGAAAAGACACATTTCCTTCCGACCGGTTAACACCACAGGTTGTTCGGCGTACTTGGAGCCGGTGAAACGACGGTGTTGCAGAAAACGAACTGTTTAGCGCCACTTTTCTTCCGAAGGAATGCGAACTGTTGCGGTTTCTTTAACTTGGGAAACTAAAAAAATGCCAAGAACACTGCCAGCGGTGGTAAAAGGGGACTTGGCATTTAAGCGCATCGACGTTCCCTAAAATGCTCTATGCGAGCATCTTCGTTGTTTTTTTTTACACTTTATGAACTTTCTTAGTATTATTAAGTTTTTTTATCTTTTGTAGATGAACGCACGCTTATTTCGGAGAGCAGGGCTTGTGGGTTGTAAGGTTATATTATGTTCGCATTCGTCTACTGCGATGATTGATATGCGCTTCATGCTTTTGTAGTGTCTTTTACATCCACTTGCGTACAAGACCTGGGACATTGTAAAGCACAATGATTACAGTTCACATGCTGATGCATTTCTTTTGTAGTGATCACTTTTTGAGATATAAGGTTACCTAAATTGAAGTCCCAACAAGACAGAATACAAATCCAACGTTGACAGAATACAATTCCAAGGGACATTCATTACACTATTATATTCATTGAGTCAGTGTACATATTGAAACACAATGCACCTGTCCGTTCACGTATGCCGCGCGCCGACCCAAATTGGACAGTGCCGAATTGGGGATTTATAAGAGCCGCGCTCGGCCTAACATAATTGGAAGGCCCTCTTGGGCCCAAGTATTCACATTTCTTACTTAATGTGACATGGCATAGGGATCATAGTCTCACTATAGAGCGTTAACTTCAAGAAAATGATAGAACGGAGATCTTTGGAGGTACACCGTAGAAGAACAATCTTCCGGGTCCTTCGTATACAGTGAGTAAAACGAGCAGAAGAAGCCAAGCGTCTGTCTTTTGCTGCGAGGGCAGTGCGTGTCGTGCTTGCGTCGTTTCTAAACCGTCAATCACGCAAGGTAAGCGGAAGTTGACAACGACCCGTTCGACAGCCAACCACTGCGTGGTTAGAGGGATCCACGCAATGTGCACGTCTTGAAACGGCCTTCCCACTAGTTAAATCCGCTGTGATAGTCAGATACGGCGCGAAGCGGAACCGTAAACGGCGGAGAATGTTATCGTATAAGACAGCTGAGTTTCAGTCAAGGGGCTCTCTGTGCCAAATCGATAACTCGAGGACGTTAACAGGACTATATTTTCACACAGTTGGAAGTGATGAGGTTAGTTGAGCGCGCTGAGGCTACACCAGCCGCCTCCATGCGATTATTCTTTCTGTGGGCTCGTGTTTCTCTTTTTTTTTCCCCTTTCATCATTTACCTTTGGGCTTACTCCTATTTCTTGTAAATTTTTGTATACATAGATACCCCGACGTCAGCACGAAAATTCGCAATGTCGACCTTGCCATTAAGCTTAAAGAAAAGAAAGAAAGGAAGGAGGAATACAAACGTGCAAAGAAATGTTGAGAAAGAAGTCGACCTTCACAACGTCGTTACCATAACGGAACACGCCGCGTTGGCAATATTATTGCTCTATGTTCCAAATTTATAGCGGGAATTTATGGCTCTACTTTGCTGCCGATAAGATTGTCGAATATTTCAAAGTTCTTATTGTGAGATGCACAAAATTTTATGAGCAAGGCGACTGAAGCTGCTAGTTACACTTAAGTAGAGGCAAAAAGTACAGGAGTGAAGCAAAAGTTGAAAAATGCAGCTGTGAGAAGTGAAACACGCTTTTTTTTTTCATGGTGGAATGATTGGCCTGCTCACGAACAAAAAACAATATACCTGAAGAGCAGCAGTGCTTTTTGGAGCCCGATAACCAACAATTCAAACATTTGCTGTGTCAACGCCCCCCCCCCCCCCAAAAAAAAAGAAAGAAGAAAAAAGTGCAGGCCCATGGGTCTTGTTTCTGAGTCTAAAGTTAGTTGTACCAGAGTTTATTCCTCTTACATAAACACGCAGCCCGCGAAATAGCGATGCGGCTAGGGCGAGTGCGGTGTAGAGATCACCGTAACGCCTGTTACGCACGGTAGCAGCTGAGTGGTTAACGTTATTTCCTTGTTTGTATAACGCAGTGGGGCCATGCATCTCGGAGAAATAAGGGGTGGTGGATACGCTGCTTACCTTCGTGAATCAGACGCCATTGTCTTTTTTTTTTCTTTTCACACCGCGTCTTAAGGACATATCCCGTGAAGCACCGAGCGTGACCGCCGAAAGGAAAAGGAAAATCAGAAAGAAAATAACAAATCGTGAGCACCAGAGACGACGTATATGCTGCCCTCTTCTCGAGGCGTTTTTCTCTAACTCTTCGATGTTACCTACTGGTGCGTGGAGCGAAGCAAATATTCAAGACAAGTCCGGGAATGGTTTTGTTCTGCGATACTATTGAAAGCGCTTGCTGCAGGAGCAGAGGAAGGAAACGGGCACAGTACAGAGAACATGTGCGTAGTTGGTTGGATAGCAATTTGTCTTCGGTCGTAGTGAAGTATTACAATGTATGTAAAGAAGCCAGGGCGCTAACTCATGTGCAGTAGACCGCAGACCGCTCGACTTGCTGATTTGGTATGGTGCCTATTATCATCGCCAGGGCGCACCCCCTTCGTTCCCAGCTTGGCGTATAGCTGCAACAATAGACGGCCAAGGAGATACTGGAGAAAGCAGGATGGCTTAACATTTTCGCCTTTGGTGCGGGGCAGGTTTTGTAAGGATCCTGTTTCTGCAACGTGGACTGTGCCCGATGCTCCCTAATCAGTCAAGCGGCGTAACACATAAGTATGCATTTAGTACGCCATGTCATACTATGGCACACATTGTATACTCAGGCGTCAAGGATGCGTGAGTTCGCCTCTCATAAGTCAGTCAAGGACATGCCAGATTTTTATGCAACTCAGTCACCCGTTCGGGATACTTACGAGGATGCAAAATTGCATCTAGTGTAAAAGTCGTGTAAACAAGAGGAAATGAAGACAAAGAATTCTAATTTCGCACAGACTTGAAACAAGATGCTGCCTCGAATTGTCATAGAGTATAATGTGGTGATATAGGTTTCTACATTCGCGGGTCTTGGAAACGTATGCATGGAATGTGTTCGTTATTGATTTCTGATAGCCTATATGTGTTTGCGGAACCGGACAGAGGATAGCGGGCTGCGAAACCTTACGCATTTTGCATGACTTACAGAATACAGATATGCGGAGAAGTGTGAAACTTGGCGTTTGAATATACGGGGACGACTGAGTCGTGCTGTGCAGAACTTACTCAGCTAGCATATGTACACGCTGCTCTATGCTTCCAGCTTGTTACACTACATGTTATGACGGCACTGTGTATTCATTAAGGTATGGTGGAACTTCGTGGTTTGGAAACACAGATAGCACTGGCAAACGTATTCCAGTTCGTCAGATTTACCGTTAGGTTTGACGTCCGCCAGCCAGAACGCTATGCATAGTAAAGATACGTACACTCATAAATGCATATGATTTTTGTTTATCAGACAGTTGGTCAATATATTTGCTTTTCATTTGGTTTCTTTTTATAAATGTCGTTGTGTTGACTTAACCATTAGTGTCTTACATGACCGGAGGTAAGCGCAGAAGACAATCATTGGCCAGTTAGCTGCAAGAGTATAGTTCAACTGCTACTACGATGCCTAATAAATCTCAGCACAATAACTGTTCCATGACATATGCATGGGTATGCATACGTACGTGTGTGTGTGTACGTGTACACATACAAAAAGAAAGAAAGAAGAGAACACCGAATGAAGGCAGCGGGGTATGTTTGCGAACTTCAGAGATGGAAAGAGAGGAACTCTGGCCAACCATCTACAACTTACATTTAGCAATATCAAAAACGCGGTGCGGAACTTGTTTATGCACGGGTGTGAGTAAACATGTTAGACATCTGCATTATTTCAGACGATGGATAAAGGGAGTCCGGTTGCGTTATTCGCTGTGCAAGCTTCGTAAATAGAAAAACTCGTATTTTTCAGTGGTTGGAGCCCGAAACAACCTCATTCACTTATGATATTGAAAATGGCCCACGCCTTACTGAGGGAGTTGCTATACAAATTAGGCTAACGAGAAGCTATCCGATGAAAGTGGCATGACGGAATAATTATTAACCCAAAGCGTAGGAAACTTGAGCAATGGTAACCAAATGAGCTTAACGGAAATACGTGACGCAGGGGGGGGGGGGAGTTCATGAAAGAAAATAATGCGATCAATGTTCTATTGTGCTGCCAGCAAGAGATCCTTATATTATCGCAGAATACAACAAGAATTTTTTGTAGTATTCAGCTGCAATCAGCTGCATGTTAACATCCATTATTCTGCGTCCTTCCGATGGACTTCCGCTCCTCAATATAGAAGGTCGAGTTTTCGGTTGTTGTTAAACATTTTCACATATGATAGTCCCTCTCATGAAAATGCATTACCGTATACTACAGTATACAGGCAATGTGGCCCGGCGTATACGCAAACGTACAAACAAGAAAATACGCACAAACAGCAGTAATTATTCAGGGACAACATCAGCACATTTACCGCAAGCAGTTTTAACATTGGAATTCACCAGACCATGCCAACGCGTTGCTTCATCCCCTTGACCCTCTATTTCGTCTTCGGCTGTCGGAGATACGAGAAGTGCACCATCATATGATAGCGAAAGGACACGACGTCGTGTTTCAGTGGCTGCCTAGCCATTGCGGTATCTCCGGCAACGACCTCGCTGACGAAGCTGCCAGGAAAGCGCACGAAGGAGCAACCCTTGTTTCTGTACCTTTATCGCGGACCGACGCAGCCCAACACCTAAGCAAGGTAGCGCACCGTATGACATTACAGAAGTGGCACACACCTGAATTCACCCAAGAACGATTGCATTTCCTCGACCCCTCTATGCAACTGCGGCTGTTACCAGGACTTCTGCGAAATGAAGAAACAATGCTGTGCCGCTTACGCTTGGGCGTCGCATTCACCAATGCATATACGTTTTTGATTGGAATGACTGATAGCGCCGACTGCAATGCCTGCGGTGCCGAGGAAACTATAGAACATCTACTGTGCTACTGCCCATCTTTTCAAAACGAAAGACATGACCTCTGCACAGCTCTCAATCAGCTCGATAGAACACCGTTCACCTTGAAGAAGATCTTGGGACCATGGCCTCGCATATCGCAGCTACAAAAGGCCACAAAAGCTCTGCTGCGATATTTGAAGGCTACTGGATTGAGTCAGCGACTATGATCCGGACTGAGTGACTGAACGATATCCCCGGTGGACTTTCTCTTCTTCTTTTAATCTTTCCGTCCCCTTTTCCCTTTCCCCAGTGTAGGGTAGCCAACCGGGCTCAGTCCTAGTTAACCTCCCTACCTTTCCTTATCATTTGCTCTCTCTCTCTTCGGCTGCCACCTAGTGTATCTCGGTGTGACACAACTTTGCTGAAAACAAAAAGAAAGGGGGTTAACCGAGGGGCCCGATTTTTATTAGTCATATCATAAGAAGCCAACAAACACTGACATCAAAGAAAACATAGGGGAAATTACTTGCGCTTAATAAATGAAATAAAGAAATGATAATTTAATGGAAATGAAAGTGAATGGAAAAACAAGTTGCAGCAGGTGGGGTACGATCCCACAACCTTCGCATGGGATCAATGCGGGATCGTACCCAACCTGCGGCAAGTTATTTTTCCATCCACTTTCTTCTTTTTCTTCGTTATTTCATTTATTAAGCACAAGTAATTTCGCCTATGTTGTCCTTCGTGTCAGTGTTTGTTGCCTTCTTACAACTTCGCTGTGTCACTTGTGGTTGGGGATAGCTTTCACGAATGCCTGTTGTTTTCATATCGACATGATGAACAGTGCCTCGTGCAGCGTCTGTAACTGCGACAAGACCACAGAACGTATCCTCATCTACTGCACTTCTTTTGGCAATCAAAGACAGAGATTGCGTGCCGCTTTATGTAGAATGAACGACAAAGCATTCACAGAAGAAAAAATACTGTGACCATACACTCGACCGCACTCCGCGCTGCGGGTTCCATCAGCTCACAGATGAAGACGACTGAGCTCTGCGAACACCTGCGTTTCCGCGGTGAACGCTATTGTTATTTTTTTTATTGAAATGAAAAGAAAAGAAAGATGTAGTCACCCTATAATGATGACGGCTACTCTTATTAAATAGCGGAAAAAACAATGCAAGAATGTATCTAGCAACAAAAGGTAAAGAAAGAAAGTCATAGGGCCGCAAATCGACAGCGCACAGTCCTATACATCCACAAACATATACATATGAAAGGCAAAAGCAAGTCGCGCCACAATGGCTTTGTAAACAAAGTCAGAAACACACACAAGCCACCGCGATTTAGACTGCGATGAGTAAGTCAACCGATGAGGAATACACTCAGCTCAAATAATGCACGCACAGAATATGACATTCAGAAGTAAGCTTCAGCACAGAATAGAGAACATGATAACACGTAATATGCAAGTGGTAATAATTACTAATAATGGAAGCAAGCTGTAGTTACGGTGTGTGACTATCCAGTGCGGTATCTAGTACTCGTTAAGGATGCCTTTGTCTTCGAAAAATGTTCGTCTGCCTTCAATGCTTATCGCTTTGTTGTTTTCGATGGCTATGGGCCCAACAATTTTGCAAGTGAGAAATGTCGGTGAGGATCAATGGAGTGTAGTTTTTCTAATTGCAGTGTTTGCGTCCTGTGTCTGGAGCATTCGAGTAGTAGACGGCAAACATCCTCACCGTCGTTGCCACAGGAGCAAGCTGCGGATGAGGCTGGGTTTATGCGAGGTAGAAAATGTTTTCCGTATGCTGTTCCAAGGCGCAGACGATGAGTTAGTACTTTTCGGTACTTTTCCAAAGTTCTACATCCAGCTGGTATTTGAGTTGAGGGTCCACTTTGTAAAAAGTCATTGTTTTTTAAAGCGGAAGCTTTACTACGCCAGCCAGCGAGCGATTTCGCCTCGTCGCGCCGTATGCTGTATGCAGGCAGTCGTATGCCGTATGCCATATGCCGTGGCCGATGAACGACCTTGAGCCGCTGCCTAGTAACGCTGTAGCCGCGCTCCAACAGATAGCGCCGCTGTCGACGCCGCTGCCGTCACCGCTCGCTCCACCATGTGCTCCGCTGGGGTAGAGGGAGAGGAGGTGTCGCCTCGCGGGGTATATATATATATATATATATATGCGTTTCGCCTGTGTACTTAGTCGTTATGGAGAGCGCGAGAGAGACGCAACAACGACAGAACGAAGCGAGGAAGAGACAACGCACTCAAGAGACGCCAGATGAACGCGCCGCACGACTCGAGAAGCGTCGTAACGAAGATGCGGCCAGAAGAAATCGTGCCACGTCCCGGAGTGACTCTTCAACTGCGGAAGAGACCGCTTTGAGTTCTCGAGCGCGTCGGAATGAGACGCTGCGTAGACGACATGCCGAGGTAACGGAGGAAGAACGTGCAAGAAGACTCGAGACCACAAGCGTAGCCATGCAGCTCTTGCTTTCGTAATTCAACTAGGGTTAACCAGAGCTAAACCACAGGCAATATTTTCCTTCTCTGCCCGTTTACCCCGCCCACCTTTTTGTCTTTTCTTTCTCGCACGCACTCACAGCATCTGCGTCACTGTTATCTTGTTCACGTGACAGCCATAGGGTTGCCAACCGTCATGAATTAGGGGGAGATTCTCGACTGTTGAGTAGATGTCCCTCTTTCCTACTTGACCTGCTTGTCCCGACTAGGTTAGTTGTCCCGCATTTTTCTTATCTTCTTCTACTGGATAACAATCAACAATCAGCATTCAACCAGATCAACTTTTTAGTATTCATGACACCTCCTCTGCACACTATTCTTTTGTGTGTGTTCTGTTACATCGTCATAAACGTTTCGATGTGTGATCCTTCTATACTTCTTTTCTAGACCTCAACTGTTCACGGTACCTCAATCCGTATGGTAGCTGTATTATTCAGGAAGCGATACTGCCCTTTTTTTTGTTAAAAAGCGCGACAAAATAGTATAAAAAATATTTGTCCAACTTTGTTGCACGTAAGGACTGGCGACTCCAGCCACGGACAGGGTCGGTCTTCGCCAGCCGCCTCCCACCACTTCTCACCAATCCTGACTTCGTCTTCCCGTGGGTTGGAAACCTCAGGCAGCCATAGAAGAGTGGACACGTTACAGCGCAGTGTGAATCTGCATGAACCCACACTTTTTTAAGTCGGATCGCTCTGCATCGTCTCTGGCACTCATAGCGAGCTAGCGATAAAATAAAAGCAGTTTAATGAGGGCAGAGCCCTGTTGGGCTATTCTATATACATTGGAACAGGTGGACAGGAAAGTGACACATATGTAGAAGGAGAAAGTACACAGTGTTAATGCACGCTGGAGCCGTGAGATGGGAGAGATTATGGTACCACGATCTCAAAAGCTCTTCCATCTCTGGGTCATTGTCAAAATAAGGGATGTCACAAAGAACGTGTTTTCCGGTTTCTTCGCAATTGCAGCCAAGCAATTCATCACTGTTCGTCACTTCACGCAAGGCCACTAATCGTGAAAGAAACGCTACGCTGCTAGTGATAGGGTACATGGTTGCATCATACTGTGGAAGGAAGGATAGCCGGTGCAGTTGCACATATGCATTAGGTGAATGCAAGCCACAGTGAAGGAAATTAGACCGATTCTATAGACACAATGCCGTATGACCGGCGCTTCCTTTGGTGTATTCGTACACCATTAAAGACGACCAAATACGCACAACAGGCACCCTCGTGCGCTCTTCAAGTAACTGTGTGGTATGAATTATTTAGCAAAATGGGGGGGGGGGGGGGGCTCACCTTAACGCGACGGCAACAACAAAGGTAAACACAAATCGGCATTTCTTAGATCGCGTCTACCATAAAATAAATTATTTTATTTGACAAAACTACTCGATTTTGTGTCGTGGTCTTACAACGCGTAGCACCGATAGGTTTATCGGCGCAGCCTACGCGCAGCTCACCGTACACGCAAGTTACGCGTTCGTCCAATGTGTACGCAAGACGCGTACGACGCAATCTGCACGTTGCAGGTGAAGGGCGTATGAACCGGAAGCGTATCGGACGACGCCCACCTGCCGACCAACGCAGAGGATGGCAGCCTCAACAGCCATGCGAATGAAAAAGAAAGATACGAGGCGCATCGAAGCTTCACTGTTCCCATCGCCAAGCGAAAGCCTTACCTTATCACTAGCATCTATCTTTACGACGGTGTCCTTTAGACACTGTAGCGACCGCGAATGGCTAGATGTACCACACGTGCTTCGCATCCTTCTTTTACGTTGACCACCTGCGCTGTGTTGTAAGGCTGCTGGGGCACATATGCAGACTGGGGTTGAGGTGCGAGTCACGTTGACCAGGTGCAATCGCAACACGGACACCCGCACCCACCCACCCACACTCTTACCTACCCTCCCCCCCCCCCGCACGCACACACACGCATGCACACACATTTAGTCTAGGAATCTTGGATTCCGCAACGGAGAGACTCGTGCAAAAAGGAAAAAATAATTATGTAATGAAACTACCTCAGCACTTTACAAATACTCTGGATTCCTAGGCGTCAACGCGAAAGCCACATTTCAGAAGTGGCGTAACCTCCTCCCCCTTCCCTTCCTGTTACGTTGAATTCCCTGTATGAGGAGGCAAAAAAGAACCAAATATACGAGTAACCTCGAAAGAGAAAATGAGTAATCTTGAGGAAAGAGACGAAGGGCAAAACATTTTCTTGCGCGCTTTTTCAGCCCATTCGTTGACACGCGAGGGGCCTCCATAAAGGAGCTAGATGGCCTGAGAGGGAAAATATACAAAGAGGAAGACGTCAACCTCGCCCAGATGCGCGGCAAGCAGCGCACAGGCGCCCGTGCGAGCGAGTTTGCGAGCTGTCATCGTTGGCGAGACACGCGAGGCACGCGAGCCGCGCATGCACAGCGGTCGCCCCACAAAAGGCGGTCGGGACGACCGGTGTCGGGCCTATTTCCGTGCCGCCTGCGACGGTTCCTCGCAGAAGAGCGCTGCAGAAATTTATTGGCGAGGAAAGGCGGCAGCAGCGGAGGAGCAGATTGAGAGCAGGCGCAGCGGCGGATGAAATCTATCCGAACAGTGTTCAGAGAGGTCGGGGAGCGTGTTACCATCGCGGCCACGATGTTGGCACAATACGTTGGAGTAGGACGCAAAAGTGCGCGCATGCAGACACACGGCGCACAACTCCAAGAAAAGAAGATCGAAATAGACAGGCAAGAAACAGCGACTCACTGCACGCAGTTTCCTTGGGCTATCGCTTTTCGGCCGGCGACGCCAAGACTCGCCGGAGAGTCCCAGCGGCTATGGCGTTCTGCCGCTCATGACGAAGCCGGTTCAGCTTTTGGCAACGGCGGGCACGCTCCTATAGGAGCTCAATGCAAAGACGCACGTTTGGCCATATGTAGATGCAGGTTAGTGAAGCACTGAAGATCCCATTGATTCAGAACTCTCCAGTGCGGAGGAGAGATGAGCAGAGTTCAGTGGAATTCTAAATGGTGAGAGTAAGCTTTGATTAGAACTCATGAAGGCAAACCTTGTGATACGCTAAGATACATTCTTCTGAAGGTCTGAAGCAGGCAATAATCAAAGAATGATCCCGAAAATATGGGGAGGGGGAAGAGAATGAGGGGTAGCGTGTGGACTCCCAACGCTAGAACTTATACACTACCATGTCAGCCTTTGCTATAGGCCTAACACGGGAGTACTTTTATTCGATTGATCATATGCTGTACATGGGTCTTGTAAATTCCCGCACCACATATTCGCATAAATCGTAAATTCTATGCAGTTCAAAAATTTCATCTAATGACCTCGAAACAGGTATTGAGGTCGCGTCAAGGAAATCTAGTGAAAGCTGTCCGATAGCACGCTCTTCTCCCAATATTACATGACCTTATTTTGCAGACTTAACGCACTTGCCCTCAACTAACATACGAAACTCCAAGTACTACTTCTTCTCAAGCTTGTAATCCAATACGATTCACACACTTCATGGCACTACCGCGCCAGCGCAAGAGCTCATAGATACCGGAATGTGCGTCGAGGTTGCGAAAAGCATCACTGTCTAAAGGAAGTGCTTTGTTGTGTATGCGAAATGGTGCTTCAGTGAAAATGTTCATGTGCTGTATGCTAAAATGACAATACATCCTAAGCGTGCACCTGGAATGCCATCTGGGTCTCTCAACGTATATACGCTCGACTAGTAATTATTCTCAAACGAAAATCGTGCGACATTCCGACGCCCTCAAATATAGGTCGTGCTGCGCTCTTCCTTCACGGCTTGCGTATACGCGCACTTGTTCAGCGTGCGTTTCCGAATGGCGGCGAAGACGGTAAGCAAAATAATGAACACTGATGAGCGCAATAAGCTTGCGCCGGAGCCTGAAAGGCTCTTTTATTTCACAGCCGCGGCATAGCGAGCGGCTCGACTGTTTCGCAAGCATCGGCGGTTCGAAGGCACATAACAGCGTAGTGCGTGTGTATGCCCGTCGCGCTGTTTGCTTTTCTCATTCCATTCCACACGTATCCATCCGTGCTACCTCCGATTGCAACGGCACAGTATACACGCTGGCATTGATGCATCGCCGGGAGCACGGTTATCCGAACGTCCAGGTAAACTACCACCCCGCGCTAGCTTAAATCACTTCCGCCTATATGTACCTCGGGTACACGCTCGGTTAATAGTTAGGACGAGCGGGGCGCGCATCTCGCAACTCGTCTGCGCGCGCACTCCAGGTCGCGTGCTAGATGCTGCCGAAGCGGGAGAGCTTAAGGCAGGGCGCTCGGAATGAAAAGGTGTTTGCAGCCGCAACACTTTCGACATCATTGTCAGCACAGATCTGCAGTCATCAAGGGGAGAAGGGGGGTGGGGGGAATACACGTGCAATGCAGCTACACAGAGGACGGCGGAGACGTCCGCGTTTCTCTCGACAACGTCGTGTATACGCGCGTGCTGCGTGCGGCACCGGCAAACGAACCCGGAGATGGAGGAACGTGTCAGCGATTCCTGCACCATACGTCATTCCGTTCCTCCTCGCTACTTCTCGTCCTCTATATCTCGGGCCGCCCCAGGTATTCTGCGGGTGTTTCGGAGGGGACGAAAGAGAAAACGAGATTGGCCCCTAAAGAAAGAACCGGGCTTGACGGCTGCCTGATCCTTCGGATCTGCAATTTCGAAATCGACCGACCAAAACGAACACCATACTTTAGATCCCGATTCTTTCCGCAGACACGCTGTGTGTGTTTGAGAGAGAGAGAGAGAGAGAGAGAGAGAGAGAGAGAGAGAGAGAGAGAGAGAGAGAGAGAGAGAGAGAGAGAGAGAGAGAGAGAGAGAGAGAGAGAAGTACAGATGACAGAAGGGCCAGCGAACCACCGTGCGAGCGCAGAAAAATAACGAGAAAAAATTTATTTACTGGGTTGTTTGCAGCGGCAGTGAGTAGAGCTTAGGTAAGCTTCAAAGCTATATATATATAGCGCACTCGCAATTTGTGCTTCTTTTTTACGCTTCCTATTCCTGCGAGCCTCACGCTGCTAGTTGGCACGCGCGGCGAAGAAATAAGGACTGTTGGTGAAACGAGTGAAGGCGACTTTGGAGGGGTTTGTTTGGTCGCCGACCGGGAGTGTCGTGGTATAAAAATTGCTGACGGCGTTCTGCTATGAGCGCGCAGACGATTGCGCCGTTACCGTGCGGAATAAGACCACGTTCTCCTTTCGCTAACAACCTGTCATTTATTCGTCAGGTACACCGGACTTTTGTTTTGCTCTCTTTCAGCGTGAGTGGCTGACGGGAAAATGCCTTCTACCGCGAACAGTGCTCGTGAAAAATTCCATATTTGATCCGTATGCACCTGGCTATATATAACTTTTTTGGCTGGCTCTTGGGATGCAGTATTTCTTAGTGAGAAACGTAGCTTACGGAGCACAATAAGCCAACACATGAGACGCTCGATTAGTGACCAGGGGTTGATGCCATAGATAATAAAAGCTCATCTACATTAAAAAAAAAAAACTTATAAACTTATGCACGTAAGGGAATATGCAAAGACTGTGACATTGAAATAACGATCAGGATTTGAGCACACGAGCGAGATGCTGATTTGATCCAATCCGTCTTTCTTTTTCTTGTTGAGAATTAGAACCACCTGCGAAAGCACAAGAATACAACTTAACACGTTTACTGAAAATCAGTATTAAAGTTGGGATAGCGCTAACCATCCAAGGAAGTCTTAAAAAAGGCGTCACGATTACATCGCACACCATAGGATCAAAGGCCTCGTAGGCGAAGCGAGATGCAGAATAAACACTGCTGATGCAGGGCAGTGAATTACGTGTACTCAAGAATTGTGAAAATGCTGCACAAATAACAACAGTGAACGCGCGTTTCTTGTTTTCTGCGTGTTGTCTATTGTTATCGAAGTTTTTCACGATCGTACACAACGATACACCAAAGCCCAAGGAAAACAGATGCAAGCAAAAAGTTAGCGTTCATGACCCGAACTCTTAAAGGCGCATATAAGGGTACAAGGGAAATAACCGGTTTGCGCGTCTAGTAAAATAAGAAGCAGAGACAGAGAGAGAAAGGATGGATAAAAAAAGAACAGGGAGGTTAACCAGAGGTAGTTCCGGTTGGATGTACGTCGGCAAGGAGTACGTGGATCAAAAGAGAAAGAGAGCGGAAGGGAGAGAAAGAGAAAGGCATAGAGCGGTAGGAGGCGGCGTTCTTGAAGTCTGTCATGAAGGCCCGTAGACAGCAGGAATCTTGGTAACGCAACTAAGGCCTTCTATGCGGATGTTCTACGGGAGCAGTGCCCTAGTGCTTTTAGTTCTGGTAGTGGACAATTGTCCAATTACAACATCATTCCGCACGTCACTTGCCGCTCGGCACTATGGCGCGGGCAGACATGGATATTGTGTGCGAGCGTCTCTTCACAGTTGCATGTGTCGCACGTGGGGCTGTTGCCCATTACAATAAGAAAGTCGCAAGAGTTGGTAAATACAACGCCTAGCAACAGACGTTACAGCTAGTCTGTTCACGTCGTGGTAACCCAGGCGGTAGATCCACCTGTGTATGCAAACAACACATGGTGAAAAAATTCGAGTCCAACAGGGGCGAAGTACGTTCACGGAACTTCAATCGCAGCCCAGCTGCAACGTCTATTTCAGAAAGCGGAATCAAAACACATTGACCACTTTTATGTGCAGATAGGGCGGCTTCGTCGGCGTGGTCATTCCCGCTGAAGTTACAATGTCCTGAAACCCATTGAAAGATTACGTTGTGTCCCTTGTCATGGCTGCAGTGATATATTCAGTTGTTCCAATGATATATGCGCAGTTATTTATTGGTTTTGTGGCACATTGGACTTTGCATAATAGGAAGGAAGTGTCAACAGCAGCAAATACCCACTGTGCTGCACCGCACACTGCGCTTTAAAAACGCAGGGAAAGCAGCAATAACAGCAAAGCTCACACTTGACACCATTTACGAGAGCTTTGTCACTACTCCCTGGAGTAGGTTCACCAACTTATGCCAAAAGCTTTGGGCACTGCGCATTTGATAATACGACATCTCTTAAACAAAATGCACATTGAACGCACAAGTTGGATCATACGTGAAGCGAAACTTTTGTGAAGTGAATAAATGTCAGACAAGTTAATGAAATGTATACAATTTTGTTTATTCTCGTCTTATGCAACCTATAATCTCATGAAATGCTGTAGTTAATGCGCTGCTCAGATCACAACCTTATTATCCTGAAGTCTCAAGAAATCTCACGCTTTAATCGCATGCAGTCTTTATTACACGCAAGAGTATTGTTCAATTTATTGCAATAAAATATGGTTCAAGCAGCGCGCTCCCTAAAAGAAAGTGCACTATAATTTTTTTCGATAAACTTGATATAATTCAATTGCATATGATATCTCATGTTGATATCCAATCGAACATCATATCAAATTTTGCGGGCGCAGGGGGAGCTAAAGGAAAAAGAATAAAGGGAAAGGCAGGAAGGTTAACCAGATCGCAATATACGGTTTGGTACCCGGCGTCGGAGTGTGGGAAAAAGGGAAGTTAAAGGATAAAGAACGAGAGAGAGTACAAGAAAATTATGGAGAGCATAACACATGCGCGAAATCAAAACACGTAGTGTTTATAGTAGTTCACCCAGGCACTTATCCGAAGGAAGCGCGCTATCTTCTTTGCCGACAATGGATGAGGCCGCTTTCGCACTTTCTGTGGACGAGCTGACGTTAGCTTGTGCAGCATTCCTCTGTGCAAGAGATGCCAGCACTGCAATCAGCGTGTTCAGTACATACTTCGCACTCTGAGTAGATGTAGGGTTTTTGTTGCTTAAGAGTACACGCATGGCGCCTGTTCATGACTTCGGAATGTATAGACTTGTGGTGTTTAGTCGTACATCCTTAATTTCATTCTGAGCAATGTTTTCTAAGAATCATGATAGAGCTTGCCTGTATAGGGCACGATGAGTGCTGTTTGAGTCTTCTGGCAAGAACAAGATGACATGCCGCCAGTGTCGAGGCACATGCTCCAGGGTAGGCACATTCGATGCATAGGATGCCTCGACAAGACTTCTTTCGCCCTCATCACGCAAGACGGTCAATAATTCGTTGTCTGAGGAATTGTCACCAGTGATCAAGTGTCGCCCATTGCTCTCAGTGTCGCTAGAAACGTTTCCCCGCTTAAATTACTTGAGGTGTTTCTGGTGGAAGATGACGAGCTTGGCGGTTACTCGAAGGGCTGTAAATACATCTCTGCAAGACGGGGAACGCCACTCCTCTGGTCTTGGAGCGAAAAACACGAGAAAAAATGTACAGGATGGTAACCACTGTGTAACACAAATGTATAAGCGTTGGCTGTCGTGTGGGCTAGTCGTTTTCGCTCCGGATGTCGAGCTCACCGAATCGTTTGGGAGTCTGAAGGCCGCGCTTCCATGACATTTCAGTGTAAAGGATGTTTCAGAGCGTTCTCTCTTAAACTATACTATGCTGCTCTCCGATGCTGGAGGACTCACCGGCTTTCTGTGCCACAGAAGGCGCTGTGAGGACGACGTCATGACGACAAAGGGATGACGATTCTGAAATGATGAAGCTAGTTTAACGACAATAGCGTAACGGCTACAACGACCTGAAGACAATGGGACGACGACGAGTGTATGATGATGATGGCGTGATGACGACGGTATGATGAGAATAGGAAGACAAATATTGGAATGACATGGCTGGAACAACCACGACCGCATGACGACAACGGTATGACAACGAATCCCTGACGACGCCCGTATGATGACGATAGCATTACAACGGCGTCATAATCACGATTGAATGACAACAGTATGATTACAATGGAATGACGGTGATGAAACGACGAAGGTGGTATGACGGCGGCATGGCAGCTATGGGATTGTGAAGAGTGTATGACGACGATGGCTTGACGACGGCTGTATGACGCTCACTGTAGTATAATGACGACTGTATATGACGACGATGACGGGACGAAGACGGCGTGACGGCGTGACGGCGACTATGTGACAAGAACGGGTTGACGATGACGGTGTGACGACGATAGCACAGACCCTTTGGCTTGACGACATATCCAGTGGCACATACCCATGGGATCTATACTATCTGCACTACTCACTCCACTATCTCCGCGATCGGCCCACCACTGTGCACGGCGCACATGGCGCAACACTGAGAAACAAGCTAAGGGAAGCTGACGTCTTAAAATAATGACGGACTGAACGGCGTCTTAAAAGATAAGCACTTCGGATGCAAGTGGAGGCGCACAAATATACGGGAGGGTTACCGCTATTATGAACAGAGTCCGCAGTATTGACCGCTGATGTCAGATGAATAAACGCGTGATGAACTGGGTAGCTTTGAACCGCAACCTTTCAAGATATTGTAACAAAGATGGATAAGTCTAAGACACATGGTAAGACGTAGTGCAGCAAGGAACCTGTGCCTTTCGCTGACAAATTATACAAGAGAGAGTAAATAAGTGAAAGGCAAGTAGGTCAACCAGGACTGAGCCCTGTTGGCTACCTTACACCTGGAGGAAAGTAAAAAGGGAGGAAAATAATTTCCAGTGGATCAACGAAGAAGCAATTGCTGAAGCTGTTCCACTTCAAATTGTTATTGCTGCACCAGCTAAGTTGATTAAAATAACCAAGCGCTGTGTGCTTTTTTTGTACTCATTCTATGGAGCTGTGGAACGTTCAAACATGTCAATGCTTGCATGCTGTTGTGGGGCGGCAGACTTTTACACCTTGATGCATCGGTATGCATGCACGTATGCCAGGCGCACGCACGTACGCGCAAACACACAAGCGCAAGCGTGCACTGATGCACGCACATTCTCAAGCACACATCACGCCTATGCACCAAGCCGCATTTCGTCATTTAGCACCGTAAGGTATCGGCTATTCCTGCCCCTTCACAGGAGGCTGTCGAGGTGAGAGACGCACTCGGCGGTGTCAAGTTTTCAATTTCTTTTTGGGGGCAAAGTGCCACTGAGGTCAAACTAATGCATTTTCCGCTAGTTTGATCGAACGACCAGCCTCCTCTTCCTGTTCGCATGCTTGATTGTGCCTGTCAGAACGGTCCTGTCTCCGGAACACAGAATTGCTAACGCACCTCGTGCGGCGTTTTTATTTCACTCCAGTTTCTTTTTACCTCCGCGCCGGCCTTGTTTTCCAATTACTGCCATGGGACTTCCTTTCAGAAGAAAAAAAAAAAGAAGGAGGTCAGCCCTTTAAACAATACGGCTCCGAGGCCTTAAACAAGCTGCAGAAAAACAATGAAATGAAAAAAAAAAGAATTGAGCTGAAAATTGACGTGGAATGCAAAAGCCGCTGCGAGCCGCCGCTTCGTTGACGCCTGTCACAAGTCTCCGGTGGCTGAACGAAAGCATTCTGAGGGCGAGCTCAATGTGCCCGCCTGGCCGATCATGCCGCGCAACTTAACAAGCTGTCGCAAGGTTACAAGCACAAGAGCTTCTCAGATCTCGGCGCTAGGCAAATACCGTAAAACTAGTTCAGCCTTACAAGCTAATAATCTTAACTACGGGCAATTTGGCAGCTATCAGGCGTCATGCTTCGTCGCTGTAGTTTAAAGTGCGCTGACATTTGGCGGTTTGAGAAGCGATATACGGGTGGCATGGAGGAGGGAATAATTAAGATCGTATGTAACAAAGCCGCATAAACGTGCGGGAGTATGGAGGAGGCGTTGGGAAAGAGGTTGAAAGAGGTCTCCACACAACCCCACACTTTAGCACACTCCACACACTTAAGCAGTTCTCGGTTTCTGCCAGCAAGTAGCATGTTGCAGTACGTGGCTGCCAACGAACACTGGCCTCTGGTCAACCAAGGTGGCTTCAACGCACATCATCAGCTATGAGGAAGCGCCAAGATTAACTTCAGACAGGAGAATGACGACAGCCCAATGTATCGGGGGGATGGGGGGGGGGGGGGGCGTGGCATGCTTGGACTTGACTTTGGTTTCAAGGCGCTATGGTGCGCGCAGTGCAGCGTGCGCACACAGTGTTTACTCTCTCCCTGCTTGCACTTTCTATTCACCCTTTCCCTTACCACCAGTGCAGGATAGCAAACCGTACGCTTGTTTGGCTGACTGCGCTGCCTTTCTTCTCCTTGTTTTCCTCTCTCTCACTCTGCCAGAGAGCCCTTGTTCTCGGTAATTTTTCATCGATGTTCCACGGTCATTATTTGTATGCTAGATTTAGCAGCGGCCAGCTGACTACCAGTTCCACTGCACAAGCGTCGTTGATGAGTCAATGTCCTTACTTCTATATAGTTTTTTTTTATATTACCTGTCACTGGTTATACCTGGCGGCGAGCTATACATACTCAGGAATTGGGGACGTTGGAGTCAGACTTGGTTGCTCGACCACCCCGTGCTGCCCGGTTAGCTCTAAGATTGAAAATTACCGCGATGAATCAAACAGCGGCATACACAAAGCACTATCTGCAGGCAATCACTAAGCCAAGCCAAGTTAATGCGAAAAGAAGTAGACATATACACCGACCCACGGTGCATAATTGCGCTGATGTATATACGGCTCTTCTTCATTGAGCGAAGTGCTACCTGGACATAGCATCAAAAATGATTGCCGGAAATTGCTTGCTGTGAGCACCACTTTCGAATGAGTCAAATGGTGAGCACCCGACGACTTATGAAATCCGGGTCCGGGCGCACTGTACCGCTGTCAAACGCGTATCTCTCTGCGTACGGGCTACATCAGCGGATAGGACGGGGTGAAGATAACACGATAAGGTTAAGCCGAGGCACCAGGCGTCACACCTTGCGCGGCAAAGCTGCCCACATGGTTCATTCTTCAGCTCTACAATCAGCTTTGCAAACTGCAGCCGTGATCGAATGGGGATTAACTGAAGAATATTAATAAAAAAGAAAAAAAAACAAGAACATGATATCTTACGACGCCGACTGGCAAAACGATGCCGAGGATGTCTTATTTCGATTGCCGCTGGCAGCAACTCCGCACGAAGCCGAGGAACACGCCGTAACGAACGGCAATTGTCCCGACTAACAAGAAGCGACGTGCGCCGCGCGTTTGCAAACAAAATAAAAAAAAGTGGCTGATGGAGGGAAAAAAATGCCGATGTCCTTTTTCAAAAGTCCACAGCCACGGCGCCCTATGCAAACAAGCGCCGCGGCTATCCTCCCGTTCTGTTCCGCAGAGCAGACCTAGGCAATGCCGGTCCCTCGCTAAAGGCGCGTTCACTCTCCGTATATGCTTCGTCTAGCGGTGGCCACACAGGCGAAATGCAGCGTCGGCGGCGCGAAGTGGCTGCATTATACGCGAACTCCCCCCCCCCCCCCCCATACGCCCTACAGCAGTTGACGCGACACGCCCCATCTCACGACAACGCTCGTCGCGCGGCGAGCCCTAGCACACTTCTGACGCGCGGTCGGATCAACCCAACGAGGGAGCGATTGCGAGAGTGCGTGAAAGAGAGACAGCGCATAGGAATTGAGCCGCCTGCAGGGTAACGAACGGTGCTTTATGCCGTTTGGTCTGCGGGATCGCCGAAGGAAAGCCCCCAGACGGCCGCTCCGGGCGCAGGCATCCGCAACAAAGGCGAGCGAGCTTTCTGCAGCCCTCGCTCTTGCGAAGGCGAAGGAGAGGTCTGTCCGATCGCGCGGAGCGGTCGGATGCGGCCTGGATTGCATCTCGCCGCCGTTACCGCGCTGACCGTGTCGATCACCGAGCGGACGTGTCGGCGGTGGCGGCTGCAGGCGTCGCAGGCGCCGACCGCTACTTAACCGCCTTTACGAGCACGCGCGCGTGCGCTTCTTTAGCGGCGGAGCTCCCTGAGAGCCTGAATCTACTCTATCTGTCTACTCTATCTGCTCTATCTGATTGCCGGCGGTAACCGAGGGCGAGCAGATGTTCTTTTTTCCCTGCGTAAAAATGTTAAACGAGAAGCAAATCAGAAAAGGAAGAAGGAAAGAAGGACGCTTGCATGGCTAAGGGAAAGGTGATTGCACAACAAGATCGCGGGAGGCAGGATGCGACAGAAAGACAACAGACATCGCCGATTACGCCGGCTCTGAACTCATTTACTGCGACAGCAGCATTCTATCACAGTGAAGCTCACCACCTTATGTTTGCTTGTCTGCTTTATCGTCAAATAATTGCGCTCACCTGCTACCGGGACTCGACAAGAAGCTAGCGGTTATTGAGGGCCAGGTTGGGGTATCTTAAGTTAGGTTTTGAAAGAAGATTAAACGATATTTAGTATTTTAATTATAATTATAAATTATTTCATGTCACAAAGAAAAATGTCGATTAGAAAAGTTCTCACTTTATCTGCTGTGGAGTAGAGCGGCAAGTTGGTGGAAGGTGGAAGTTCATATTGTAATACGGGGATTACTGTGCTATAAACACACGGACAATAGAAGTAGAAATGCACAGGACGCGCAGCATTTTCATTTCCCCCATATAACGTGGTGTAATACACTGCGCACAGGGTACATTGCCGACTTTGATCGTGCAGTTCTATGGTGGTCACTAAGGCATTGCATGCGGAACTATTCAGCTATGGCTACTCCCCCACCTACCATCGATATACTTTCCGGTAGCGGACCATCATGACATCCCCAGGAGGAAGTGGAAGGAGTGCTGCTAGTTCTAGGAGAACTTAGCCTTACAAAAGCTGGCGGCAATTGCTCCGCGAGACTGACATTGATTTATGATATGTGGTGGTATCTTTAGCCCATCCCCATACATGGCTGATATGTTTAAGTTCCACTCGTACGAACAGACTTTGCTCCATGGCACGCGATTGTACATTGGCCTAATTGAACTCAACGAGTTACGCGAATAGTTGCCTACATTCACTGGCTCATAACTTGAAGATCCACCTATTGCCTGGGCTAGCAAAGTGTAAAGAAACGCTGTTGTACTGGCTGCGGCTTGAAGTCGCGTTTACCAAGTCATATTCGTTCATAATTGGACGGGCCAACATTCTCACATGTAACGCTTGTGGCTGTGAAGAAACAATCCCACATCTTCTGTAGTACGGAGAGGCAGGTTGGTGTGTGCCGCGCCAGGGACAATGGAGAGCCGGCCACTGTAAGAGCAAAATATATTTGAACACAGGTAAAAACGGTCGTGTGCGCTAATGGCATCCATGCAGGGTACTAGTTGGCTTCCTGCAGGTCTGCGGGCCTGCAAGATAGGCTGCGATAGTGACATGTGCATGCCATCTCAATATCTTTCACCGATAACCGCTTCGCTACTCCTCTTTCTCCCTCTGTGTCTCATTAAGCCCCTTTTTGCTTTACCCCGCGCAGGGTAGCAAAACGGACCTCTAGTGGTTCACATCCTTACATTTCGCCTATCGCTAACTACTACATAGAAGACTAAGGGTGAGGACGGAGTTCAGCTGGAACGCGCCATACATTCCACTTCGGCCCTGTTAGCTCGGCCGCACATCTCACCATCCACACTCTATAGTTATGTACCACGGAAACCATTACATAATACGGCATCTAGGCATTATGATACATAAAGCGGAGCTACACTCCGGTAGCATGTTTTATTGCAGCGTGGTGCATTTCCTACCACTCACTGCTCTTTCGACTCTCGGAGATGGCACTTTGTGTTTTAAACTTCTTAGATAGAGAGAGAGAGAGCGAAAATGATAAATGAAAGGTAGGGAGGTTAACCAGGACTGAGCCCGGTTGGCTAACCTACACTGGGGAAAGGGAAAGGGGGACGGAAAGATTAAAAGAAGAGAAAGTCCGCAGGAGATATCAGTCGGTCACTCAGTCCGGATCACAGACGCTGACTCAATCCGGTCGCTTTCAAATATCACAGTAGCGCTTTTGTGGCCTTTTGTAGCTGCGATATGCGAGGCCATGGTCCCTAGATCTTGTTCAACGTGAACGGCTTTCCATCTAGCTGATTGAGAGCTGTGCAGAGGTCTTGCCTTTCATCTTCAAAATATGGGCAGTAGCACAGTAGGTGTTCTATGGTTTCTTCGACACCGCAGGCATTGCACTCGGCGCGATCAGCCATTCCAATCAAAAATGCAGATGTATTGGTGAATGCGACGCCCAAACGTAAGCGGCACAGCACTGTTTCCTCATTTCGCGATAGACCTGGTAACAGCCGCAGTTGCATAGAGGGATCGAGGGAATGCAAGCGATGTTGAGTGAATTCAGGTGTGTGCCACTTCTCCAATGTCAAAGAGTGCGCTAGCTTGCCTAAGTGTGGGGCTGCGTCGGTCCGCAATAAAGGTATTGAAACAAGGGTTGCTCCTTCGTGTGCTTTTCTAGCAGCTTCGTCAGCGAGGTCGTTACCGGAGATACCGCAATGACCAGGCAGCCACTGAAACACGACATCGTGTCCTTTCGCTATAATACGATGGTGCATTTCTCGTATCTCCGACACGAGTTGTTCACATGACCCGCGACGAAGAGATGCCAGAAGACATTGTAAGGCCGCCTTCGAATCGCAGAATATAGCCCACCGATTAGCCGGTTGGTTAGTAATATAATCAACGGCACCTCGGAGGGCAACAAGCGCGGGACTGGTCGATGTTGTCAAGTGAGAAATCTTGTATTGGATGCTTAGTGATCGTGATGGTATAACCACTGCGCTGGTGGAGCTGGTCTGAGTGGAGGAGCCATACGTATATATGTGGACTCGATCAAAGTAGAAAGTCTGCAAACAATCCAGAGCTGCTTGCTTCAAGGCCAAGGTAGGCAGGTCGGTCTTCTTTCTTATCTCTGGAACCGTAAGACGAACTTGAGGTTGTTTTAAACACCACAAAGCTGAGGTTGAACGTGCAGAGGGTGTGAAACCCGATGGTAAGGAGGCACGATGGATGCTGACCTTGTTGGAGAAGGACGCCTCTGGTCGTCGTTCTGGTAGGCACGCAAGAGAGCTTGACTGCATCCGTGAAAACATGACGAACATGGGCTCTAAGCGTTTCGGTGCTAATGTAAGTCGTGATCGGATGGTCTTGAGCCATTATAATGGTTCCAGCTGTTGAGGCGCTGCGCGGAAGGCCTAGGCAAACACGTAGTGCCTGCGCCTGCACGCTCTGAAGTTCTCGAAGATTTGACTTGCATGTTTTAGAAAGCACGGGGGAGCTATAGCGTAGGTATCCGACGAACAGTGCTCGATATAACTCTAGCATGGAGCCCACTGACGATCCCCATGTTTTGTGGGCGAGGAACTTGAAGACGTGCGCAATAGATGTGAGCTTCTTCTTCAAGTGGGCAACATGAGGGCTCCAAGTGAGGTCCCGGTCTACAATGACGCCCAAAAAACCGGTGATTTCTCTTGTAAGAGATAGGCTGACCATTGATGCAAACTGGATAAGGAGTCATCGCTTTGCGCGTAAAAAGCGACTAACGCACATTCTTCTGTTGAGATGGTAAGGCCTTGTAGTCAGATGCCTGTGTTGCTCCTTTCTGTAGCCGTGCGCGAACCTGCAGGCGAGTGACCGCTGATGTCCAGATGCAGATGTCGTCGGCGTAGATTGAAACACTCACTGTTTCCGGTAGGGATTCGGCCAGCCCAAGAAGCGCGAGGTTCAAAAGAATAGGGCTTAGAACACCGCCTTGGGGAACGCCTCGGCATGTGTACTGGTCGGTAGTCGGACCATTTTCCGTACGTACGAACAAGGACCTTTGTGTGAAGTAGTTTCTGACCCATCGATATACTCGCCCTCCTAGTTCAATTGTCAAAAGTGCGGCTAAAATGGTTTGATGGGAAACGTTGTCGTAAGCGCTGTTCACGTCAAGAAAGAGTGCTACTGATAATCGCTTCCAAGATTTTTTGTTGTTCAACAGATGATACTAGATCGATGACAATGTGAATCGATGAACGACCGCGTCTTAAATTCTTAAAATTCTTCAATTCTTAAATTAAATTCTTAAAAGTATCTCTACCTAAGCAATGTCACCGAGACTGCTAACTTCTCAACAGTACCGCAATACATGACAGGACGCAAAAAATCGAATGCATCTAGCTGAGAAAGCTAGTCTAGATCTTCAGTTTACCGCGCGCGCGCGCACACACACACACACACACACACACACACACACACACACACACACACACACACACACACACACACACACACACACACACACACACACACACACACACACACACACACACACACACACACACACACACACACACGCACACGCACACGCACACACACACACACATACACACACACACGCACATACACATACACATACACACACACGCACGCACACGCACACACACGCACACGCACGCACACGCACGCACACGCACACACACGCGCACGCACACGCACACACACATACACATACATATATATATATATATATATATATATATATATATATATATATGTATGTATGTGTGTGTGCGTGTGCGTGCGCGTGTGTGTGCGTGTGCGTGCGTGTGTATATATATATATATATATATATATATATATACAGAGAGAGAGAGAGAGAGAGGTATTTATTATGAAAGCTGAAAGGTTAGTCTGAATCAATGTTCTGATCTGCTACTCGGTGTTGGTGGGAAGGGAATGAGTAGATGTTTGCTTGCCTCTGATGCTGATGGATCAGCACAGTGTATTTTCGCTTTCAAGCCCACTCTAACGATGTCTACTGTTCATTCTGTTCTACAGAGAACTTCTATGAATGGAAGAAACGTTGAAACAGCAGCTACGAAAAAGAAAAGATGTTCGCACTCTTAAATGCTTTGTGGTAATACAGCGTTTTGAAATCTACAGTCTCTTCGTTTTCTGTGAAACGGCAAACAGGTTACTGGCAGTTGAACTAACGCATTAAAGGAGCTGGAAATGCGAAAGTGTGTTTTCCTTCGCATACATCTCACAGCGTTTCTTGCGTGACTTCCACAAAACGCGATGCAAACATACATAAGCCGATTCTTGCCGGATGTCAACATCAGTCAAGCGCTGTCGGGACTCGGATGGGACAACAAGGCGTCCATGGCGCGCACGCGAGCTATTCGCATTCATTGAAAAAAAAAAGAAAATGAATTTGCAAGCACAAAATGAAGAAATGTAAAAAAAAATATATAATAAGAGAAGCCAAATGAACAGGCAAATAACACATACTTGAGAGTATTTCTTTTTATCCTCTCACTTCCCTTCTCTTGAAATTCGCCCACGGCGTGTCTCTCGGCGCACTTCTCACGCTCACTGCGTTCGGCGCGTCGGCTTTTACAGCACGGTTCAGTGCGCAGTCGCGTGCGAAAGCAGCTGTCTGTCAACGCAGCGGCCCGCGTGGTTACGCGCCACTTATATTTTCTTCATCCCACCACCCCGTGCAGAGCCGCGAAGTTGACGCGCCTCATTGACGGCACGCGTCAATTTTATATTCATTTCCCCAATTACATCCCGCAGTGACGTTTCGCCACGCACGCGGGCACGCTGACACCCAGCGTATCGGGTGGCAGCCGCATAGATTCATACAACTGGACGAACGCGCAGCAGCGTGCCATGCACGAGCCGGTGCCACTCTCCTTCACCTCAGGCTTCTGTCGCGCAGGTCCGAGCAGCAGCGCTGTTCATTCCGAAATCCAGCAAGCAAGCACATGGCAAGTCAGCCCAGTAGCTACGCGGAACGTCTCCTAAGCGACGGAGAGAAAAAGGAAAGATGGATGTTTTAGAAAGAGATCAAAAAGAAAGAGAGAGAGAGACCTCACCGGACATCTGCCGCGCGCGTGATCGGCCACTGGCATGACGGAACGAAGCCTACAATTAAGCTCAAGCGAGCTGGCGATGCGTGCTTTAATTTTTGCATACAGTCGCCGCGTTACGGGACGCGCGCTCATTTGGAGCAGCGTGTCGGCCCCATGCACCTGTGCTTCGCCGGGCACCCGTCGCGCTGCCGCGTCCCTTTAGCGTCGTTCACGACCGAAGTCTTGACGGGCGGGTGCTCTTCGCCGTCGTCGTCGGCATCGAGATATCCGCAAGCAGGGACCCGCGTACAAGCTAAATATATACGCAGGCGCGCTAGCAGATTGGGACGGACAACGAGAAGACGCGCAAGGGGACAGCTACAGGCTACACGTATGCGCGCGGAGTTTCTTGGGCGCGCGGCGTGCGTACGTTAAGGGCCGCTGACAGCATGCATGCGCAGCCGACTGCCAAAAGCGGGACGCACGGTGTAGCGACGTCTATGGGCTCGATCGAAGCTATAGCTCGAGGAGTGTCTCGCGCTCAGTATTTCACTTCAGCGAGGATACATGAGGCAGCGCGAATCGCCTTCCTTCGCTTTTTCTTCCTCCCTGCTTTCCCACTCCCCACATACTTTGTTCGTGTATGCAACTGCGACTTCTCGGAAGAGCCCGTGAACCGCTTCGGTTCGTGAGTTGGTCTTCTTATATTATTTGTATGCAATGTGCGCATGCTCCCGTTCTGTCGATAGCGCTATCGCTGTTGCGAACGCTCCGAAGCACCCTCGATAACTCGTCAGTCATTTCAACAACATTTGCGGATTTCGATTTGAATCTTCAGCTGTTTATCGACAGCGTCGAATAACTTATTTTCGTTGATGATGACGCTAGCCCGGAACGTATTGCCTTCTTCAACGTTCCGTTCATACCAATGGATGTTCTCTTTTAATACGCAGCATTTCCTGATTAATTTTCCTTCGTTTATTGACTTGTTGGGACAGGCGTTGTTGCGTTTCGCCTGCGACACGTGGTTTTGCCGGCGCGACGGCGGCGGGGCGGCGGACATTTTGGCCCGATCGTCGTCACCGCAACACTCATCGCCAGGTGTTTCCAGGCGCGTCTGCGGCGATGCGACCGCCTAGGGATTTCGTTCCAGTCATTGTGCCCGAAACAGGCGATGCCAAAGCAGGGATCTCATTCCAGTTATTGGGCCCGAAACAGGCGATGCCAAAGCAGGGATCTCGTTCCAGTCATTGTGCCCGAAACAGGCGATGCCAAAGCAGGGACCATCTTCTCGTTACAGTCATTGTGTCCGACCGGCAGCGCCACGACAGTGTGCTGCGCAGCGCCACGACAGTGTGCTGCGCAGCGCCACGACCAGGTGCTACGAGATCGTGCGCAGCGCCACGACATGGTGCTACGGCATCGCTACGACAGTGTGCGTCACCATTAGCCCATTGTACATTCACGTGCTCGTCTTTTGAGGGGTTCCTTCTTGCCCTCAACTGCGAGAGTATAAAAACAGCTGCCCCCGGACGCCAGAGGAGGGCTCCGATTTCTTCCGTTGAGTGAAGTGCTCTCCCGTCTCTCTACTTCGGTCAAACCTGACCGCCAACTCTTTGCGATGTTAAAATAAACAAGTTGTTTCGTTGTTACCTGTCGACTCATGCTTTGCCGGGACCTTCGGATGCTTGCAGTTGTACCCCAGGCCGCCAGGCCAACGCTACCCTTGGGGCTTGCGACCCAGGTACAACCACGGGCGTCAGCGTCGAGTTCCCAACAACCGATCTCACCAGCGGTCGGGTCCAAACATCTGGTGGCAGCGGTGGGATCGCCTACGACATCAAACAACTGTCTGCCAGCGGCGAGATCGCGACAACGGAGGCCAGCAGCAAAGAGATGCAGTTGACAGTATGCTGAGCAGCTCAACGACGATCCGGGAGCAGTGCAACGAGCCCTGTGTGACGACTGGTTGCCTGCAGCGGAACGACTGCGCGGAATTCCTGCCTGCGAGGTTTGGTGAGTGCGGGACTTTCTTCTTCTGAGCTTTTGCCAGGCTTTTTGTTAGTGTTAGAAACAGAGCTGGTAATTGTGGTTGTCGTTGCTGCCGGGTTAGTTTGCGGCAAGACAATAGTAAGCAGTAGAGAAAGCAGCATTCAGAGCAGCCATGGATTTGAAGTCGTTGCGCAAACCGAAATTGTTGGAGCTTGCAAGAGAGTTGGGTCTGGATGTCTCAGACAAACTAAGAAAACCGGAACTGATAACGGCTATTCTTGAGTTAGAGGCTGAGGATGACGAGCTGTCGGAATGCCTTGAGACTATTGAGGAGAGGTCAAAAAGACAGGAGCGCGAACTTAAAGAGCAGAAAGAAAAAGAAGAGCGTGACCGTCAACACGCTTTGGAAATGAAGCGTCTCGAGATAGAGATGGAACGCGCTCGTAATGGAAGTCAGGCACACGGTGCAGGAGAACGCGTATTGTTCAAAATGACTGACCTGATGCGGCCGTTTAAGCTTGGAGAGGACATTGGTTTGTTCCTGGTTAACTTTGAGCGAACGTGCGAGAAGCAGGGGTTCTCTCGGGAAACGTGGCCACAGCGCTTGCTCACTTTGTTACCCGGCGAGGCGGCCGACGTAGTCGCTCGCTTGGATAGAGAGGAAGCAGAGGATTTCGACAAAGTAAAATCGAGTCTGCTAAAAAAGTACCGGCTGTCTGCGGAAGCGTTCCGTCGGAAGTTTCGGGAAAATGAGAAAGGCAAAAGTGAGTCATATACAGAGTTTGCGTATAGGCTTATGTCGAACATGCAGGAGTGGCTCAAAGAAGAGAAAGCGTTTGGTGACCACGATAAAGTTCTGCAGTGTTTCGGGCTAGAACAGTTTTATAGTCGGTTACCGGAGAACGTGCGATACTGGGTCTTGGATAGGCCAGACGTGAGTACGGTGGCTAGAGCCGCTGAGCTAGCCGAGGAGTTTGTGACGCGTCGAGCTCGCGGAGCTAAGGACGGTCAAAAGGGTGAATTTGGCTCCAAGTCTGAGAGGCCAAGGTTCACGCCCATGAGATTTAAGGGGGACACGCGTAGTGAGGATGCGAGTGAAAGCAATCCGACCAAACGTAAAGAGACGGCAGCCGAAGCCGAACGCAGAAAGCGGTTCGAGATGAGGCGAGCGGGCGTTTGTTATACGTGCCAGAAGCCGGGTCACTTTTCGGCGCAGTGTCCGGAAACAACACCAAAAGTTGTGTTTTTTTCAATAGGCAGCACGGACGAGAACATGAAGCTTCTCGAGCCTTACATGCGAGACCTCCTCGTGAACGGGAAAGAGTGCCGAGTGCTTCGCGATTCCGCAGCTACGATGGATGTAGTTCACCCGTCTTACGTAGAACCCCATATGTTCACGGGCGAGTGCGCATGGATCAAGCAAGCCGTGGAAGCTCATAGCGTGTGTCTGCCGGTAGCAAAAGTGCTTATTGAAGGACCTTTCGGAGCGCTTGAGACGGAGGCGGCAGTGTCATCTATGCTGCCACCCCAGTACCCGTACCTATTTTCAAACAGGTCCGATCACCTCCTGCGCGAGAAGGGGCTTTTGTTTGGTGAAGCTAGTGTTCAGGCCTTAACCAGATCGAAGGTTCGGGAGCTCGCTGCAAAGGCGGTAGTTGCGGGGCCGACGTTATCAAACAACGAAAAAGGGTCAGAGGCGCAGCAAGCTGATATTCAGAGCACGCCCGAACAGAATAAAATTGAGTCTGTAGCGTTGAAGGCGCCAGATACTGGAGAGGAAAATCCCGACGCGGGAAAGTTAGAAGAGCTATCTACTGATTTGCTCATCGCGCCTACGTCAGACGGACTTGATAGGTTGCTAAAAGTCAGCCGGACGGCTTTGATAGCCGAGCAAAAAAAGGATGGCAGCCTGGAAAACGTGCGCTGCAATGTCAAAGAAGGTATCGCCAGGAAAACTGCGCGTTTTGTGGAAAGAGGTGGAGTCCTGTACCGGAAGTATCTAGACCGCCGAGGAGTGGAGTTCGATCAGCTGGTCGTGCCTCAATGCTATCGTCAGGATCTGTTGCGCTTGTCACATGGGGGTTCGTGGTCCGGACACCTAGGAGTTAAGAAAACTAAGGACCGTCTCTTGCAAGAGTACTATTGGCCAGGGTGTTTTCGGGACGCAGACCATTTCGTGAGGACATGTGACACTTGTCAGCGGGTGGGCAAACCAGGGGACAAATCGAGGGCGCCGTTGAAATTGGTACCTATCATTACGGAGCCTTTTAGACGGCTCGTTATTGATACAGTGGGACCTCTGCCGGTAACAGCCACGGGGTACAGACACATTTTGACTGTGATCTGCCCAGCGACAAAGTTCCCTGAAGCAGTGCCGCTTAAAGAACTCAGCTCAGTTGAGATAGTTAATGCACTACTGTCCATATTTGCGCGAGTTGGTTTTCCTGCAGAAATTCAATCAGATCAGGGCACAGTGTTTACTAGCGCTTTGACGACAACTTTTCTCGAAAGGTGTGGGGTAAAGCTGCTACACAGCTCAGTGTACCACCCACAGTCGAATTCCGTTGAGAAGCTCCACTCCGTCATGAAGCGCGTGTTGAGAGCCTTGTGTTTTGAACATCAAACTGACTGGGAGCTGTGTCTGCCTGGGGTGATGTTTGCTTTAAGGACCGCGCCGCATGCGGCTACGGGGTTTTCGCCAGCTGAACTGGTGTACGGTCGCTCGCTTCGATCTCCGCTTCGCATGCTTCGAGAATCATGGGAAGGTAGGGGCGACGACCCAGTCGTGGTGGAGTACGTGCTTAAGCTCCTCGAACGCTTAAGAAGGGCACAGGAGTTGTCAGGTGAAGCAATGGCAAAGGCCCAGCAGAGGGCCAAGGTTTATTATGATCGGACAGCCAGGGCCCGTCGTTTTGAGGTTGGCGATGAGGTCATGATATTGCGCACATCGCTAAACAACAAACTAGACGTGCAGTGGGAGGGCCCAGCGCGAATTGTTCAGAAACTGTCGGACGTTAACTACGTGGTAAGTCTGCCAGGAAAGCGGAAAGCACAGCAAGTTTACCACTGTAATCTGCTCAAACCTTATAGACAAAGGGAAGCAGTGGTGTGCATGATGGTAAACGTTCCTGAAGAGCTTCCGGTCGAGCTTCCGGGACTAGGCTCAGTGACGAACAGGGAAGACACCGGTCAAGTCATTAGTGACCTTATCAGTAAAGCACCGCTGTCGCCTGAGCAGAAAACCGAACTACACCAGCTATTACAAGAGTTTCAAGGTCTGTTCTCTGAGAGGCCTGGTAGGACTTCTGTACTTACTCATGCTATAGAACTTACCTCCACAGAGCCAGTACGATCCAAGGCGTATCGGGTGTCACCCCGCCAGAGCGATATTATGGAGGCTGAGGTAAAGAAAATGCTACAGCTCGGTGTTATTGAGGCAGGTGAGAGTGATTATACCTCCCCTTTGATTTTAGTTGAGGTACCGGGCAAGGAACCTCGTCCTTGCGTCGACTACCGCAGGCTTAATTCCATCACTAAGGATCAAATTTATCCGATCCCTAACATCGAGGAGCGCCTTGAGAAAGTTAGTAGCGCTCAGTTTATTTCCACCCTAGATCTTGTCAGGGGTTATTGGCAGGTTCCACTTACAGAAGAGGCTAGTGGGTATGCGGCGTTCATTTCACCAATGGGAACATTCCGTCCTAAAGTGTTGAGTTTTGGTTTGAAGAACGCGCCATACTGTTTTTCAAGTCTCATGGATAAAGTGTTGCGGGGACAGCAAGAATTCGCTTTACCGTATCTAGACGACGTAGCGATATTCTCCGCATCCTGGTCTGAGCATATGACACACTTGCGGGCAGTGCTAACCCGCCTGCGCGAAGCAGGCTTGACAGTCAAGGCTCCTAAGTGCCAGTTAGCACAGGCCGAGGTTGTCTACCTCGGTCACGTGATTGGTCAGGGTCGTCGCCGCCCCTCTGAAATAAAAGTGGCCGCTGTGCGAGACTTTCCGCAACCGCGCACCAAGACCGATATTCGGTCGTTCTTGGGTGTCGCCGGCTACTATCAGAGGTACATCCCTAGGTACTCTGATATCGCGGCTCCCCTGACGGATGCTCTAAGAAAGACAGAGCCTCAAACAGTCGTCTGGGACGAGACAAAGGAAAGAGCTTTTAGCGCCCTAAAGAGTGCCCTAACAAGCCAGCCTGTGCTACGATCGCCAGACTATACAAAGGGGTTCATTGTTCAGTGCGATGCTAGTGAGCGAGGCATGGGCGTTGTACTGTGCCAACGGGAAAATGGAGAAGTAGAACACCCCGTCCTGTATGCTAGTCGTAAGCTGACCAGTCGTGAGCAGGCGTATAGCGCCACCGAGAAAGAGTGTGCATGTCTCGTGTGGGCCGTTCAGAAATTGTCATGCTATCTAGCCGGCTCGAGGTTTATCATTGAGACAGATCACTGCCCTCTCCAATGGCTGCAGACCATCTCTCCCAAAAATGGCCGCCTCCTGCGCTGGAGCCTCGCTTTACAACAATATTCCTTTGAGGTGCGTTACAAAAAGGGGAGTCTCAACGGTAACGCCGATGGCTTAAGTCGAAGCCCCTAACGTAGGAATCAGCCTCAAAATTGTTTGTTACTGATGTTTTTCTTCCTGAGGCAGGTTTTTTTTTAACATATTGCTTTTGTTTAGTGTTTCAAAGTGATGATATGCTTTCTAGTGCAATTTTTCAATTTGTGGACGCGTTCTGAGTGATGCTAGACTACTGTAAGGAACTAGGCAGTGGTATAAAAAGGGGAAAGAGCCTGGCAGGGCTTAGTGAGGGTTGTGCCGTGCTTGCTGACTGAGCGGTTGAGTTTTCAGCGTAGTTCTAACGCTTGCCGGGAACGAGAACAAAAATGTGAACTCTCCCGAAGTCACTTTGCAGTGTCCCGTGCGAACCTGAACGAGAGAACGAGGCCTTCTCTGTGCGCTGCGCTCAAGAAACGTCAAGGGACGCCCGACTTCGGTTATGAGCATCATCGAGCGACATCCCTCCGGACAGCGGATGCAGTCCCCTGTCCATCGGGATCTCCTTTCCCCGGCGGGGCGGTCTGTTGCGTTTCGCCTGCGACACGTGGTTTTGCCGGCGCGACGGCGGCGGGGCGGCGGACATTTTGGCCCGATCGTCGTCACCGCAACACTCATCGCCAGGTGTTTCCAGGCGCGTCTGCGGCGATGCGACCGCCTAGGGATTTCGTTCCAGTCATTGTGCCCGAAACAGGCGATGCCAAAGCAGGGATCTCATTCCAGTTATTGGGCCCGAAACAGGCGATGCCAAAGCAGGGATCTCGTTCCAGTCATTGTGCCCGAAACAGGCGATGCCAAAGCAGGGACCATCTTCTCGTTACAGTCATTGTGTCCGACCGGCAGCGCCACGACAGTGTGCTGCGCAGCGCCACGACAGTGTGCTGCGCAGCGCCACGACAGTGTGCTGCGCAGCGCCACGACCAGGTGCTACGAGATCGTGCGCAGCGCCACGACATGGTGCTACGGCATCGCTACGACAGTGTGCGTCACCATTAGCCCATTGTACATTCACGTGCTCGTCTTTTGAGGGGTTCCTTCTTGCCCTCAACTGCGAGAGTATAAAAACAGCTGCCCCCGGACGCCAGAGGAGGGCTCCGATTTCTTCCGTTGAGTGAAGTGCTCTCCCGTCTCTCTACTTCGGTCAAACCTGACCGCCAACTCTTTGCGATGTTAAAATAAACAAGTTGTTTCGTTGTTACCTGTCGACTCATGCTTTGCCGGGACCTTCGGATGCTTGCAGTTGTACCCCAGGCCGCCAGGCCAACGCTACCCTTGGGGCTTGCGACCCAGGTACAACCACGGGCGTCAGCGCCGAGTTCCCAACAACCGATCTCACCAGCGGTCGGGTCCAAACAGCGTCAAGAACATATACATTTATTATTTCTTTAAGGATGCTTTCAGGCTAACCTTTGACGAAGCCATGAAAAAACGTTTTTTTTTCCTTTAATGAAAAGAAGTGTAGAAATGGCAGAAACAGAGAGTACCCAAATGTTGCGCTGCTCTGCAATGCATGGTTCCCCCCCCCCTACCCCTCTATTCCACGCCCACCCAATTCAAAAGGCGTTGCTTTTCGCGGCAGGCGCGCACGAAACCCATTGCGCAAACGGAACATTTTCTTTTTCATCGATACACCCGAGCACAATGCGTTTTTCGTGACGCCGTTCATCATTTTCTTTGGCCCGTTTAACGATGCACCCAGTGGCCATGACACGTAACGCGAGTGTCTGCTTATTGTTCTTGAGTGAAGCGGGGCGTCGTTTCGACAAAGGAGGCAAATGAATATAAACAAAAGGGCGGCGGCAGCATCGGCTAGCGCAAAATTCGATCAGCCCGTTCCTTGGGGTCTTGCCCTCATGCAGCCTTCTTCCTACTTTGCGCGATTGCGGACAGACGCATCAGCGCATGCTCTGCAGTGCGCGGCACTAGGTCAAGTACACAGTTCGCCGGCTTGCTCTTCCAGAGCGCAGTCTCCGGCGTTGACGCTTCGTGAAGACGCGTTCGAGAAGACTTTGCTCAGTGAGAAACAGTGAAAATTTTGCGCGTGCGCTGGCAAGCAGCAAAAGAAATTAAAGCGCGCGCGTACATCACGACTTCGGAGCAGGCTTAAGCGCATGCGCCTTTACTATGCCACGAAGCACTTATAACGGCTTAGTGAACTGGTGGGCTTTAACGTCCAATGGGAGTGCGGGGCCTGTGAGAGGCTGCCCTATTGGCCGGGTTCGTGTTATCTTGATACTCTCATATTTTTTTTTATAAACACACCTAACGACAATCCGGGACTCTTCAATACGCGCCTAAATCTAAGTACACGGGTATTCTTGCGTTAAGTCATCACGAGAATGCGGCTATGAGAGCTGGACATCCGATACACGACAGCCGTTGAACCACCAAGGGGGATCTAATGCGTAACCATTTTATATGGTTATAAGACGCGTAATATAACAACATGATTACTTGATGTTGGGTTATATGGGCCCCTTTTATATTATATATCGATATGATCAGCAGCTCAATAGTGCAGATGTGAATTATCGTAGTGGCAGTTCGCCTGCGCGAAAACGTCATTGAGGAGCGGTATGAAACCAAGAGCCTCGGGATATTCGAACTGTCAGCCGCTGTCAGTGAGGACGTTAATCACTCACTCACTCTAATGTAATCCAGGGACTTACGTCGCGTTCTTCGAAGCCATCGGTGACGTGACTTCTGGCATAACTGAGTAGACCGTGCTAACGGCGACCGTTCAAAGGATGTCACTAATGAGGTAGCACGTTTGCGGGCTAATCCCTTTGCCTCTGAACCAATGGAGGGAAGGTAAACAACAGGAATCTGTGTCAGCGACTCCTATAATAAAATTAATGTTTCCGTACGTCTCGAAGCTACAACGCGGCTATGACAGATGGCGTATATAGTGGGGAGCTATGGAATAATAAAGTGGAAAGTTGTGCTAGTTGGTGAGTGATCATCATAGCTTGCTGGTGAAGCAGCGCACTGACACGGACACAGTGAAGACAAACAGGAAAAGACGACACTCGCTGCAACGAAGCGAGTGTCGTCTTTTCCTGTTTGTCTTCACTGTGTCCGCGTCAGTGCGCTGCTTCACCAGCAAGCTATGGATTAACTTTGACCACTTTGAGTTCTTGAACTTGTATAAACAAGAGGGTTTATACATTACGTGCCTTTGTAGGAACGTGGCCGTCGAAGTCATGAATTGCACCCGCGACCTCGTGTTCAAGTCAGCATAAAGCTGTCTCCACTAAGCCGCCACGCCGGGCAATACCTGCAACGTTGCGCATTTGATGGAAGTCTTACTTATTGTGTAGAACTTGTTGCTGGACGAGTTGATTGGGATCTAATGAATACATTGTTGCACCAAAAAAGGAAAATAAAGACTTGGGAAGGAAGAGTCCCAAGTCTTTATTTTCCTTTTTTGGCACAACAATGAATTCCTTACTTATTGTATCTCACATTAACTTTGACTTTCGAATTGAAGGGGGAATTTTCATTCAGTAAATGACGCTTCAGTTTCCTCAATACAGCCGAAATATTTTGTGAGGATGTTCATTCTTTAAGAGGGCGATTTCATGTAAAGTCGACTTAACGCGTTCACCACGCAACGACATTAAGAACGTTGAATCGAAATATGATCGCGAGGTTGCAAGCTGACGGGAATATTGAATGCACAATATAGGGGACGGCTTCCATTAATAGCCTCCCATAGATACTTCGGGGAGGAAATGTCTGGTCGCGAAGTGCCTTCCTGATCACGCGAAGAGAGTCATAAACACAAGTGGAATGAATAATTAATAACGTTGTGTTGTCAGATTATTTTTAATATGTAAAACAGTACGTCTTCCTCTGGAGCTCACTAGGGCGTAAGCGACATTAAAGTGACTTAATGCAAAAAAAAAACAGAGAGAGAGAGAGAGAGAGAGAGAGAGAGAGAGAGAGAGAATGCGTAGAATTGATAACAGCATGTCGACAGTCACAACCCAACTTCAAGCTGTCGGTAGCGGCGGTTCTTCGGCTGTGTTGAAGAATGTGGGGATATATGCGGATGCCACGCGCTGTGGAAATCCGCCTCGTGAAGCTTTCATTGGTGTTTGTGAAGAACACTGTTTTTCTTTAACCATCGTTACTAGTATATAGAGTAGGCTAGCAAGTTAGAGACATTTTCAACGGAAATCGATTATTTAGTTTGCAAAATTGGTATGCCTCTGCCTGTTGCAGACGTGCCTTAGAACGTCGTTACATTATAGCTTTTTACTATGAATGCAACAAATTGTATGACAATTGATGATGTGGTTGCTTTATAATAGCGTTTGCGTTCTTGACGTCAACTTGAGTAAATAAATTCAAGTTTGTGCCGAACTGAAGTGCCCTCTATGAAAGCCGGATTACACTTCGGAGGCAGTCGTTTGAGCTGTCCTGCCAAGTTGTCATGTGCAGGGTGTGAGCGTTAATTACAAGCGGCGTGGCCCGGTTGCACGCTAATTATACGTTACGCAACGGTTGCGAAAGCTGCCCGGAATACGGAAATCTGTTGTGATTGAACGTCAGCTCTCATATTCATTGCAATGCATGAACAGTCTCTTTGGACGTCGACACGTCTTGGCTGTGAATAGTGGCCCAACCCCTCAATTATCGCTGACCTGGGTGTTATTCTTAACCTTGAGATCAACACTATACCACTGTCAGCCATAGAAAAGAACGGCTTACAGACATAACTTAATATTGTGTTGCACGCATGTGCTCTATATACGTACCAAAAGATTGTCATTCACTTGAACTAATATATACGTCCGGGTTGCATAGGTGCGGGTTGCATACGTTGGTGCGTACCAGGATGCTGCGACTTTCTGAACGCGGACTGTTCTCAACATTCTAAAAGGATGATAGGGAATGCAGATATTGCACGAAACTGGGGGTTCTCTCCGATTACATACGCAGAAATTTCGTTAACGTTCACAGTCGCTCCACTTCCCAAGAACATGCACCCCGGTAACAACAACGAAAGGCGCAAAGCACACGCACAACACATTCCATCTATTTACTCTAATAACCCTATGTACCATACGTACTACACGGACACAGCAGCGTATTCAGGGGCGACCGCACTCGCTCACCCGGAGCGAGGGCTACTCGGGGTAGACGTGTCGCATGCTTCTCAAGGGGCACACGACTGCAGTTAGCCTCGCCAAAATCCCCAAATTGTTCAACCACCATCATCGCCTACTCTGGTGCCCGGGAATCGCGGGATACAATGGAACGAACAGGCTAGGACGTTAGCTCGAGGGTCTACAAAATGTGCGATGGCGCCCCTCACACTATACCTCACAAAATCCCATCAATTTAAATGCCAACGACATCCTTGCTCATCAGCGCGGAGTCCGCAGGAAATACCCGCCGCCTCACCCCCAACTTAACGGGGAAGAGGCCGCTGATTGGCACGAACTACAGACCTGGGTATTCCCCCATCTAAATATTCCAAACGCCACGTATCCCACTCGCTATAGGACCAACTTCCCTTGGTGCGGCGGCATACCCACCCTAATACATGTAACTTGGGAGTGCACAAAGCACCCTCCTAGGCCAAATAGCAATAACACAATGGAACTGTGGGAGGCACAGCTCACCCGTTCCTACTGGGCAGGACAAAAGTCCTTAATCAGCCAGGTCAGGCAGGCGGTTGAGGCCAGTGTGTCACTGCACTGAGGGCCTCCGACCACCCTGTATAACCTGATTATTCACATCACTGCAAACCTATAGGAAAAAAGAAAAGTATCTGAATAATTGCATTCATAGATTCTGCTAATTGACTTCGCTGCTATTCGTTCTCAAGTCCTACTTCTGCAATCAACTACTAGGAGCGGTTCTCGAAGTAGTCGAGGGATACATAGGCCATCACGGTGGTCACTCTTGTACAGCTACGTCCGCGTGGCTGTTGTTCATGATACCGCAATTATCTGATACGCCGCCAATGAATTTGTGACCACGTGATTTCAAATTTGCTTTGTGTCAGAGGCAATATATTCCTGATATTCAAAGTACAAGGAATTGGAAATGAATTTTGCTTCCATTTTACTCTAATGAAGCTCACCCATGCGAGTGGGAACTACTGCATAAAAATTAGGGGGCAACGCGAATGACTGAGTTCCGCAGTTACCGATGAGGTGAGACAAGATGTCATAAATTTGTTGATTAAGGAGGTCGCTATTATGTCCACTTGGCTTGAGGACATTTGTGAAGAAACTGAGCGTCCCCCAATGTAGAGTGTGTTTCTCCTAAAAGAGCAGAAGTGGCGGCATGCCTTATTTGGGTACTCATGGAATTCGAAGTTTTTTCATCCGGGAAGGGAAAATTACAATCGATGTGCATGCAAGTAGCACAACGCGGCGATAGTTTTATACCGAACGTACGAGGTTCGAAGACAGACCGGCATTTTTATGAGCAGGTTGCAGTCACGTACCGGCAACAAACAAGATAGTTTGAACGAAGCCGGTTCGACGTATAGTGTCTCTGGCCACCTAGTGAACGTCGGTTCTGCAGCAGCCGTATAAATCAGTTCTTCATACGTGATAAAAACAGTCGTCACTGAAAGCTAACGGCCTCGAAATTTCAAGACGCTCCCTGGAGACCTCTATCTGAACTTGCCATGGTGCAAGGTGATTACCTTGTTAGTTTTTTCCAGGACAGGTCACCTATACCATTGGAAGTACAAGAACAACGCATCGAGCCAATCATTTGCCACCGATAATGTGGAACACTGGGAAATCGTACTTGGCGTCTGGTTTATCCAATCAGAATGGGGACTCCAGGACTAGCCACCTTCAGAGACGACACCGAGAACACGGTGCACTTCTTTCTCTTACCGAATAACGACACATCTGACGCCTATTCCATGCGGGGTCGCTGCCTCGCGAGCGAATGTCACTAGGAATAGTTATAAAAAGAAGCCGCCTTGTCTCGTTTAAGAAGGTAAGACCACGTTAGTGCCACCAGCGTGCGTGTACACATGTAGGAGAACTTGACCTGCACATTCGAGCCATATATAGGCACTCAGCGTTTCCTGGACCTAGAAAGCAAATGTGTGTGCGCGTACCCATGGTCGCGGGCTGCGCTACGCCGCTCATCTCCCACACACACACACACACATATATATATATATATATATATATATATATATATATATATATATATATATATATATATATATATATATATATATATATATATATATATATATATATATATATATATATTCTCTTTCCACAACCACCATAGACGGTGCCAGTGCGGTGACGGCCGTTTCACTACGCGTATCTGCCTGCGTACGGGAAGCCCACGATCGACGTAGTGTGAGCGCGCCCCCTCTTCGGCGGACGCAACGAGCGGCTTCAGCCGGGCGCGCTTTGATGGACAAGCCAGGTCAGCTGGCGGGCGGAGGCAGACATTGATCTCGCGGGCTGCCTGTCGAGCGCCAAGGCCTCGCCACGAGGGGGCAGTTCGATTAGACGGCGGCTCTGGGCGATCGCCTCTGGCCGCGGGTGCCGCACGAACAGAATAAAAACGTCAAGACAAGGCGAGATAAGGAAGGCAGTCAGAAAGCGCGGAAAAGGAATGCTCGCCACCTTACAGCATTGCGTCCTGGACGGCTCAGCCGAGGATGACGGCAAGAAAACAAATGCCTTCGCTTCGGGGTGTACCATGGGAAACGCTCTGCTCTGGCGGTGGGCAATCACCCTTCGGGAGCCAGTTTTTGGACTTGGCTGTCTTCCTCTTTCGTTTCTTTTTTTTTTCCCCTTCTTTTGTTGCTCGATGATCTGTTCTTGGCGCTTTAGTACCTCGCACCTGATGCCTGCAAGGGCCCCCATGGATACCACGTGATCGCGGGAACTCTGCGGAGGCAGGGAGTGCACCGCCCGAGAGCTTGCGGTGCGTGGCCTTGGATGTAGGCGGAGAATTGTCTTAGACCGTCAGCTGACGAGTGCAAGTGCGTGGAACGAATGAAAGGCATCACCTCTGCACGCGTGCACCCGGACGCGAGAACGTTTCTTTTCTCTTGTTATCTTTGTCCAGCGCACTCGGCCTGTCCTCATGTAGACGAGGTGCGAAAATCGCCGTGAGTGTGCTATAGAAACCATGACACCTGCGATCTCTCCGATCCGCTCCTTGCGTTAGAAATAGCAAGCGCAGGTCGCTTTAATTAAGCTCAAGTATTAGCTATGAAACAATTAGCCACCGTCGTCTGTAGAGATGGCGGGTAAACTCGAGCTTTTGTCGCGAGGTAGGTGGTCAACGCTAAACAAGGGGTCAGCCATGAAGGATTCTTCGATAATTGTTGTTTGCTTTGGGCGAAGAATATGATACTGAAAGGCACACAATTTCGTCAGCCCTCAATGCCGAGCGCTTATTACGCATTCTTATCCATTTATTTTTCAAATTTGCCAAGTTCTTACCTATAGAAAATTGTGCGAATTCCTCTTCCTGTTTTTTTTCTCTTAAACGATAGCCCGTATTACAGAAAAAGATTTTACGCTAGAATTGTTTAGGAAAACCCTGACGCCGAATATTGGCAAAGGCAGCCGGCCAATTGCAGAGAAAGCTTTGCGAATTCCGGCCCACATTTATTTCATAAAAATTTCCCGGTTAAAATAAATACATACATATGCAAAAATAAATTTTGTAGTTTTCTCTGAACACACACGCAAGCTTTGTATACAACCACTTAACTCTTGATAACGAGCTGTGAAGTATGTAAGTAGATGAGGAAAAGACTCTTTACTTACGCGTTTGGAATACGATATATGTGACTGGCAAACACTTGACTGCAGGACCTGACATGCTGAGCAGCGCGGATGGTTTTCAATCGCTGACGAAACATGTCGCGGTCCGGACGCATAGGACTTGCCTTTGGAGATGTTGACGCCAAGATCAAGGACCACATCAAACTGGGCATGGCGGGTTGCACGGATTTAGTATGACATTGAAATATATCATGGCTAGGCGAAGTAGAAAGCGAAAACTACTAAAGAAGTCGCTTTCAAAATGTTTTATTGATAGCTTTGCCAACTAGGAAGAAAAAGAAAATATGACATTCTGTCTGTATGTAACAGCGTCACTCAGAATAAATGCTCTGCGCGATATATCAACGCTATCCGGCGCTAGTTGAGTTCTACCGTTAGGCTGAGGAGCTTCAAATAATAGCGATGTACAGAGTGGGTCCAGAAGGGTCGCACAGAAGAAGTCAACGGGATATGAGGTTAACCGTTTCGCGCAGTTTAACTTCGCTGCCACAACAAAGCGGTCACTGTGTCCAAACGCGTGCTGAGGCTTACGCCTGACCATGTCGGCTGACGTATAAAAAATTTTGCCGAGTTCGGCTCACAATTTTCGAATGACAAAAAAAAAATTATGCATATCCAGCATAAGCGTCATATGCTGGAGTCTATATGAAGTGAATCTTTCGTGAAGTAGTTCTTGAAATGCTAAACTTGCCCAGTTCATTAAAAAAAACAGGCGTGCTCATGCGCTCTCGTGTACCCGCTCTACACCGTGCAACACATCTGGAATTGGCTTGTGTTTCTCAAGTTGTCCTTATTTATTTCAAATGTACCGCTCGCTTCCTAGCCGATTCCACGCTCTGGGTATGTGCCATAATATTGAAATTTCATTCATCATCAACACGCGACGATAATCTCAAAGACCTATAGTTGGCATTGGCCCGATATGTACTCCCCGCTTCTTGGCCAACCCCACGTTGTGGGTATGCGCCATTATGTGGATATCACCATCATCGCGATCAACACGCGACACGCTTCTTGGCTGATTGCCCTTTGTGAGTACGCGCCATAGTAAGGAAATAATCACCATAACGAATGAGCAGATACGCTTCTGGCTAATCTCCCGTCGTCGGTATGTGCCACGGTATGGAAATCATAATCATAATCAACATGTGGCGACCACCTGAAAGAACTAGTTAGCGTTGGCACGAGAGCGTGAGTCTACAAGCGAGTGTGTATGTACGAGTGTAGGAGCGAGAGCAAGAGTGTACGTACGACTGACCACCACGAGACGGCGCTTCCCTTCTTTTTTTTAAGAGTGAAAAGGAATTTACTCGGCTAGAACCCCACCAACGATCGACCGACTTACCAGACCCTGGTGAAACCACGGGATAATAGGCAAAAAAAATTGTTGTAAATTATGTTTCCTTATGTAATCAGATATAACTATAAGTAGATACTCAGGTCTAGTGTCTGCCCATTTCTTTTTTGTGTAATCAGATATAAGAATAATTACATCCTCAGGTTTAGTGTGCGCCCATTGCCTTGTCTACTCTGCAACACGACTGACAAGGCACTTGTTGGTTGTGCAGCGCTGTTGGTGACTGAGGAGGCATCACGATAAAAGGAAACCCCGTAGCTGTGTAGCACAGGCATCTTCCTATCTTTATGTGTACATCTACAGACACAACCACGGCTACAGCCACACTCTAACAGGCACTCGCAGACCACAATGTTCTTCGGGAGTCGACGTACCAAGAGATACGTCTAACGATGTGTTAGCGTATCTATTTTCCGCAAGGCGGCTGCAACCATTCTAACCAATCCGTGTAATGATATAGAGAAAGAACAGAGAAAAAACAGTGAGGACAACCAGACGACACATCTGCTTTGCTACCCTGCACTGGGGAAACGGTATTAATAGACGATACGAGAGAAATAATGCCAGAGAAAGAACTCCAGTTGCGCCCACGTGTGAAGGCGCGCACACTAAGCATGCAAATGTGGCGTGCTAAGTTAGTAGGGCACACACGGGCACACTCGTCCGGAGCTATCTTCAGTTATTGCTTGTCTAAAGTTTGGTCACGACATTATCATCGTAGAAGCAGCCAGCTTTATGTGTAGCCCGAGGAACTGGACAGGAAGGCTCGGGCTTAGGATGAATGTCATTTTCTAACCTTTCGTTCCCTTTCGTTTAGTGGTATGCGCTAACTATGCGGTCACAGGCCATCGCTCTGCGCGCGTGAGCGGCTCATTGGTGATCAAGTCCACGATGGGGTCAGCGTTGGGCAATTAAACCCTTCCATGGCCTTGTTCGTGCCGGAAATTTGTAGTGACAGTCAGGCAAGCGCAGTTGACCTGAGCCACAAGGTTATCTCTCTTCCACAACCATACTTCTTTTCTATTATTTTTATGGTGTCGATGCTCTCCGTCTTCCCCACCGTACGCTACGCTGCGCGTGTCCTTCCAACAATATGTTTACCTAGGTCCCACAATGATCTTCCACCGCACTTCACGGATGTCGTGAACTTCCACCGGCTTCCACCCTAACGAATCAGGCCTCACGAAAAACAAAAGGTTCGTGTGTCGAAAGACTACCCTGGCGAATGACTGCGATGGCTCAGAGTAAAATTTATTGCGCTCTACGCCGACACGGGAACGAGCAGGCAGCTGATGCTACTCTCGATAACGACAGCTGCGTCGAGATGAATTGGTCATGCCGGCTATCTCGTGCAGGACTCAAGTCGCATTTATCAACGTGAAGGAGGGGGCAGGGGGCAGTGCGCCAACACAATAGTCTTTGTGTTGAAAAATTGCCCTTTAAGTTACACACTGTCACTCATGGCTTTTAAAGCAGATACCAGTCACCTGGCGCTCGCCATGATGAAGCCGATCCAGGTTTACTCTCCAGCGTCATTGTACAACGTTACATTGTACAATTGACCTGCCCTAGGACTAAATATTTCTAACAAAGAGTGGGCTTCGGACATGCGTTTCAGTTGTGTGTTGGCGTTAAAGGTAACAATGTTAATGAAGTGCAATGTTGCTCTAGGTGATCACGAGGTGGGCAAGTGAATTGTTTGAGATGCTTGTCCCCAATTCCCGGCAACGTACGAAGTCAGTTTACTCTTACATTTTGATGTCCTTCTGCCAAGGTCTTTCCGCTTTCTCTTCTCTGATGCTTTCTCTTGTTTCCAAAGAAAACGAAAGTATACACCAATTTTCCGCGTGCGTGTTTTGGATCATACGCGTTTTCGCTTTCATGCACCGGCTTTCTGAATCCTCTCCGTAATGCATTCCTGACTGCAGATCGTCCCCATTATCCTCCTGGTTTTCGATTTCCTCCTTTTCTAGAGAAACTGCGCTCGCGTAGTCGAGAATTTCGGCAACTTGAAGAGGACAAAACGAGCCATGCACTGTGCCGACAGGCACACACACATCGCCGCGACCGAGCTCATATGCGATGCGTTCGAGATGATGAAAAAATAAAAAAGAAAAAGAACTCGCTCTAAAGAAAGTAAAGTACGAAGAACGAGAATGAAAAAATGAGATAAAAAACAGCGTTGAGGTAAGCGCCAGCGACGATGGCGTTTGGAATGTAATTGTTCAGCGGGGTTATTAGAGTGAAGGGAGACCTTGTCCCAGAAAGGAACCTCGGGTGAAAGAGCGCCGACGAAAGAACGGCCAACGCCAGTAACGCCCCACCGAAGGAAAAAATATATACGAAGAAAAATAGCGGCTATGCAGTGGGGGTCGGTCCTCGCACTGGAACGGAGTCCGCCACGGTGGCACCTACGCACCTACGCGATCAAGCGTGAGCCGCTCTCCAACTTGTTGCCAAAGCTTGACCGCTGGTCGCGCTTGCTTCCACCTCAGCTCTCTCTCTCTCTCTTTCTCTCTCTCTCTCTGTCTCTCTCTCTGCACCGCGCCCCTTCGCGCGGCTTTCTTTCGCTTGCACACGCACACAAACACGCACACACGCACATAGCTCACATCCCGTGGCATGTGTGCGCCCATGTCTTGCCTAGCTGCGCCCGGTTGTCCGCTCGCCACAGCGACACTCGAGTGGTCAGGCTTCCGTTCCTGTTTCTCCACGCTTCCACCTCCTCGACTAGACCGCCTTCACCATTGCCCTTACCCCTGACGTGTCACAGAGGTGTCCGCCTCCCTTCGTAGAGTCCTTTCACTGACAGTTTCTGTATCGCCTTACAGTTTTTTTTTTCTCTTCTTTTGGTACGGAGTTTCTGCTGTTGTCTTTGTGGTTCGCTACTTGCAGTCGTTACGGTATTTTCCGGGCTAAAAGCGACACGTGTAGGACCCGCTTTTCGCTTTTATCTTGCTTCTTTTGCAAATTTCCTGGCCGCTCGCTACCGGCTTGCTCGTCGACCCGCCACCTGCTCTGAGCCAAGGATTTGAGGCCGTCAAGGGCCACGCGAGAGCGTTGTTGCGCGATTTGGCCCTAAGTGAGCCGGCAGACCGTGTCGAGCAAGTTTCATCTTGCGCCGAACGGAAAGAAAGGCCGCTTTGAGAACTTTGTCGTGTGTCGCGTCCGCGTTACGTACTGCTCCGGAAACGGCTAAAGGAAACAGTAATAGATTATTGCGTCTTTCTAGCGACGGTGCGGACGCCCCACTCCGTCACATCCTCAGTGAACAGCCAGGCGGTGTTACTCCTTTTATTTCTAGTCGAGTGATGGTGTTTCACACGGAGATTGTGCATGAACGAAGCTGTAGCTAAATGCACGTTTCGTTCTTAACAATGAGTGGGGTAAGGTAACATTGTATACGCCGCATTCGGGCGTTTGCTCAGATTTGTGTTGTGTTTTTATCAAAATGGCTCAGAATTGGTTAACTCGCTATTAGACTGGACGGTTATTATGGTGGTCGAAGCATTCATTTGTCTAAATGCGTAAATAAGGAAATTTCATGCATTTCCAGGGCTTTTAAAGAAATAGGAAAACTTTAGAAAATAGAAAAATGGGACAAATTGAGAAAAGAGTTGGAAATGCATGAACTGTCTGTATTCGAACTAGCCCAGCCGTCCGTCTTAAATAGCGAGGTATTGGCACCAACAGATAGTGCCAGCAACTAATTTTCAGATGGATTACATGGAAGTGTATCAAATCATTTGCATCACACAAATTCACACACAAGTGTCATAAGCCCTACAGATACAGTACAGATACACAAGCTGTCATAAGATAGATGACATGTTATAAAAGTACACATTGCAAATGTCATGAACACTACACAAATACAATACAGGTACGCAAACTGTCATAAGAGAGAAAAGTGTATGATAAAATGGCACAATGCAAATCTTTTGCATCGAGGTCGAAGTCATTTCGCTTGAACTCTGCAAAGTGATGTAACTGTGATCCCTAGCTATGTAGAGAAAAGGGAAAGGCAGTCGCATAGCTGCACACATGTATTTTATCATTTTGTAAGTTAAACTCGAAAGGAACAACTGTCAAACACAGTCGTCAAGAGTTGATACCATAATTTCACATTAGTCAAATTGACAACAGATTTATTAGTGAGCCGGTGGGCGAACTGGTGCTTCCGGCTGCCTTTCCGTACAGCTTTAGTGCTCTCTTTTGCACGAAATAGCTTCTTTGTTTCCTTGGCTAAAGTCGGAATAATCTGCGGATGAATGATTTATATATATATATATATATATATATATATATATATATATATATATATATATAAGTGGATGTGCCGTGCGCACTGAGCGGCTATAATTCGTAGATTGCAACATGTGTCATAAAGTAGTTAATTAAAACGTTACTTAGGGTAACTACGTTCATTATTAAATTGAGCATTTTGATTACTCGTACAAGTAATGGCCGTCTCATCGAGTGTTCTAGATCAAGGGTTAGAACTGTGCTATCTGCAATAGGCAATCTTTAAGAAATTTGGTGCAGCAAAAAAGAAAAAAAAGGTGCCCTGTATATATTATGGGGTTTTACGTGCCAAAACCACGATTTGATTATGAGACACGCCGGAGACTAGTGGGGGACTCCTGAATAAGTTGGGCCACCAGAGGCTCTTTAACGTGCACCTAAATCCAAGCCCATGAGTGTATTTGCATTTCGCCCACATCGAAATGAGGTCACCGTAGCTGGGATTCGATCCCACGACTTCATGCTTAGCAGCACAACACACGATTGGCGCGTAAGAATCGGAGAATGTATACCACCTAAACAGGCAACATATAGTACTTACAACCGCGCGCATAAGAACAAGGGCCCTACTCTAGGATTTCTACAATACAGTCTTCCAGTTTTGTCCAACAGATGCAAGACTAATTTCCGAACACTACAGAACATACAAAGACCATGTACGTCAGACATGTCTTGGTCTCCCGATATGGTCTTCGACAGCCACTACACATGAGCGACCTGCCGCCACACATATCGCTGTTGAGACACTCAGAGCTCACATTCGACACCTTTAATGACTACCATCACATCATTTAGCTTGTTTGCCAGTGCCGAGAGCACAAGTTTGATGCTGTGGTATTGCGACTACGCGCCATGACTCAATACCACCTGGATCGAAGCCTTCGGAGCGCCCACCATCTGCCTTGTGGTGTTTCGGACAACCTCAAATGGATCTCTTGTTTACTGGGTCTGTTAAGAAGGCAGACTTGTCACCGCTAGCTCTGAAGCAGTTGTCGCTGCTTCTCTTAAAGACGTCTAACTTTGAGCGTGTATGCATTTACATGGGTTGTTCCACCGGTTAGTTCTACCTGAGCAGTGACTGTACACGCGATCTTTAGACAGCTTAAACATTCTCATATTATCATGTCGACAGTAAAGCAGTACTTGCCACTCTTCAACTTTCCATCAATTACGTGCTCCACAGTCACGTAATTGTCGGGCAATTTTCTGCGATTTGAAGGCAGCATCCAAACTTTATGGTCGACCCTGCTTCATGTTTTACACGAGCAGCTAGTGTACGAAGTAAGACACACTCACCACCGAGCATTTGAGAACCGACACGGTATTCTATTTCCATTGTTGCCGAGCCACTGCAGAATTGTCAGCAATGACAGCGCAGAGGAAGCTGTGAGCTCGGCTCAACAACAAGATCTGCGTGTGCCTATATTATAAGCTCTTGAGAACGCATGCTTCGGGGAAACTTCAGTTACTTGCTCGACACATCACACTACAGACAATGGAATTAAATGGGCTTCACCAACTCCCACTTATATTCTCTCGACACTTACTTGCGGCTTCACCTGCCAACCGAATTCTCCAGTCATAAAGCAGCCTCATTGTATCGCATGCGGTTCGCTATCGGGTTTACGAATTCCTATTCCTTCCTAATAGGAATCGCCAGCAGTGCCGCGTGCAATTTTTACGGTGGTAACCAGGAAATAGAGCCCCTTGTTGCCATCGCCCATCCTTCGAGGCTCAAATATGTGCTCTGCGTGCTAGATTCGATCTCTTGGATGGCTGACTGCCTCTCAGAGGTAAAAAAAATCCTGGCACCTTGGCTCAGGCACTGCTGCATGCAGAAGGCCACAAAAGCCCTATTGCGCTTCTTGAGCGCTACTAGACTGTACGAATGCTTGTGACTGTCAGCGAACGTTTCTGTGCAAGAATGTTGAAGCTCATTGCCTTCTTATTACTTTTTTATCTTTCCTTTTTCTCGTCTCTTATTCTTTCCCCCTTTTCCCTTGCCTAAGTGCATGTTGGGTAGCCAATCGGGCACAGTTTTGGTTAACATACCGACCTTTCCTTCTTCGTCTCCCTCTCTCTCTTCATGAAGGAAAACTCAGCGACAGATGGTGCAACACCACCTACAATGAGTGTGCAGAAAAGTTTCAGTCGAACAGCTTGGCACACTGTGAGCCACGTAGTCGGATAAGCGGGATTGTTGGAAATTTCGCTTGCGGGAGTAAGCGCATCTGTCATATTTAACTCTATTTGCAAGAGTTATATATTATCCAGCATTCTTTTATCCCCCAGCGGCTAGAGTCTTCTGGAACAATGGACTTGAGTTTGTCCATCCCCCCCCCCCCCCCCCCCCCCCCGAGCACATTGGACATAGCATCCCGAGTTCTAGGGTATAACTGCAGCAGGTGATGAGTGTCCGCTGCAAGCGCAAGAGCCGCACACTCAGGACACCTCTTGCGGTTTTAGTTGTCACCCCTACTATTTTTTCCAGTACTGTACGTTCACTTTGATTAAGCGTTAGTGCAGCAGGTTTGCTGCATATTGGAGTACAAGAACTCTCCAACTACAACTGCACATGGGGCAAGCAATTACATCCGCATAAAAGCGTTTCTAGCTCTCCCTAGTTTTATTTTAGTGCGTGATGGTACATGAATCCAGTTTAACGGGAAAACTCGGTTAATGTTCTTGTCGCTCCAAATACGATGACTGTGCCATAATAAGCTTGAACAGAATACTTTTGTCTTTTTTTTGAACTGCGCTGCTACATGTCATTAGACCATAGAGGGCAGTTTTAGCTCTGCGACGATTGACTTAAACTGTCAGCAGGTTGGCGCTAACAAGGTGAAAGCGCCAACCCGACGTAGTCGTTTGTAGCATGTAACTAGTACTTCAGCATCAGTGTATAGATCCAGAAGCATCGATAGTCGGGCTCAGTTATGAGATATCACGGGAATAAAAACACTAATACTTTATGCTAGACGATGCAGTTGATATGACACTTCACTTGTGTAACTAATTTTTTTAAAGTATTCACCTGTTTTATAAGTATGAAATGTTCAAAGCAACTGCGTAAACACTGTGGAAACAGATTTACAGTGGTTTGTGCGAAAGGAATTTTATTATCGTCCCAGTGCCTGCTATAAAAACGAACGCGTTGCTTCGGGGCGGCTTTGTGAATTCGAGCATTTCCATACCTGAATAGGAATTTCATCAAATTTCGCGTCCATGTGGTTTCAAAAGCAATGAAAGTGACTGCCGTAACTGAAAAATCCTTATATTTTTCACAGCGAGTAGCCGTTTCTGGCGCATTTCGTGCCAATTCTATCCGCTTTCCATGTGTGCCTCGAAACTACCTCTCCGTCTCTCACCGCTGGCGCGAGACAATCGATTTCCTTATTGAAGGCAAAGAGGGAATCGTGTTTAGCTCGGGTCTATCGCCATATTCCTGGGGCGCAGCCAGCCGTAAGCCGGCGACGAAGTGAAAAATACTGACAGCTGTTTTCTGCCTGTCGGGGCGTTTGCACAAACGGTAAACAAGCGGATAAGCCATTTGTGAAGCCAAACAATTGTTTGTTGCATTCCTGTAAGCGCCAGCGGGTCGGGGTAAGCCAGCCTCGGAGTCAGGATTATGAGCTAGTTCTAATGCACGGGATTTAGTTCGCCTCCACCCAAACAACGCCTTGTTGCAGCAGCCGCATTGATACCTATATGATGCGCCTTCTCTAACCATTTTCATCTATGATTTCTGCTTTTTATTTAGACATGAAGAGACTTTCGAGGATGCAGCGTGAGAGCCGCGGTCATTCACGCTCTTGTTCCCTACTTCGTGGCAAGTGATGCAGTTCGGAGCATCGTGGTCATACGTGTTTAATTTAGACAAACAACAATCACGTGCGCAAGAAAGCCAGCCACTGTTGAAGGCGAGGTTCATACAACTAGAGTTAACCATATTACATTATGCTAGCATCATCTATCACTGGCTTGATTGAAATTGACAGGTCATTATCATAAACCGGTACATTATGGTTTCTTTATTCATACTGTCAGCACATGCCAAGACAGGAGTTGCGGTTACATTTCGGTCGTGTATAAACTGACTGACTTGCACACATGACTTGCATAAATCAGTACAGGAATTAGCCATTTTGTAAGCCATTGTTTTTACCTCTGGCTCGTGAAGTTTTCGTCGTAATGACGAAAGTTTACGCATGGTCTTATTGCAAATGTTGTCAACATGTACCCGCCTGTTCATATCAAGCGCGAGATGAATTCCTAGGTACATAAATTCCTTAGCTTCCGTTAATTCTGCTCCGTTGATGCTGTAGGGCAAATTAAAGGATCTTTTTACGCGTCATACGCATACAAACAGTTTTTGAGACGTTCAGCACCATTTGTCACTCGTCGCACCAGAGACTGACTTTTTGTAAACGGTTACTAAGCTCCTGTTGGTCATTAAGGGTGCATATTTTAGCATAAACAATGGTGTCATCTGCATAATGTTTGATGGGTATTTGGGTTGAAAAACCTGCGTCCACATCGCTAATATAAATGAAGAAAAGAAGAGGGCCTGTAACAGACCCTTGCGGAATACCCGATCGAACTGATTTATTGGTATTGAAAACAGAATTTAATGAAACACATTGTTCCCTTTCTGATAAATATGCCTCTATTCACTTTAATAGCTAAGTGTTACCTAGAAATCAAGACAGCTTCATAAGAAGCTTTCAGTGGGATATTCTATCGAATGCTTTGCGGAAATCGATACTATTTGACCATTCCATCAATACATTCACTGATTTCATGTGTAACCTCAGTGAGAATAGAGGCTGTCGAGTACCTTCGTCACAAACTGTGCTGATGTTTACCCAAGCTGTCGTTTTCTTCCACAAATTTCATTAAGTGTGTTGTTAAAATGTGCTCCAGCGTTTTACAGCATGCACTTGTCAAAGAGATTGGCCGGTAATTAGTGACATCATTTTTGGAACCCTGTTTGTGTATTGGTACTATCTTAGCCCGCTTCCAGTTTCTCTGAACGTCTCCAGATTCTAGAGATTTATTATACATATAAAAAAATGAGCACCACTCAGAGTATTGCTTTAAAAAAGCGTTAGGAATTTGATCAGAGCCAAGACATTTTTTTCTCATCTAGTTTAAGGAGCAGATTCGAATGCCGTCTTATTAATAGGTAGTTCAGGTGGGCATTGCTTAATGGAAAGCTGTGTTTGGGGTGTAGAACCATCACCCCATGTGAAAACTGATTCAAAATGTTCATTGAAGAGGCAAGCCATTCGTGATACTCATTTTCCCTTGTCATAAATTGAATGCCAGACTTGGGCTCTAAAATGTACCTCCAAAATCTGGCTGGAGAAATTTTGATGAAATTGGTTAGAATATTATTCATGTAACAGCGTTTCGCTTTAACAATTCCCATTCTGAGTTCCTTTGAAACGGAACTAATGCGATGACGTGTTGTTGCAGAGGAGAACTTTTTAACCTCATTCGTTTCAAAAGATGCTGTTTATGAATAATTTTCCATGTTATCCGTGGGTTTCTTCCTATTAATTTTGTTGCGGTGCTTGGGAACAAATAGTTATATGGATTTGAGTACCGCACTTTTAAACTTCTCTCAAGCATCATTTACTGACGTGATGTTTAGCGAAATAAGATGCCTGAAATCATCATAACCTTCCTCTACATGGTCGAATACTGCAACATCATCTGGTTTAGATAAATCGGGGATCAAGAAAGTTTTATTCTTTTCTGCTCGGTCATATGTAGTAGATACATGCGTGATCACCATTTTGTGGTAAGAAATCCCTTCTAAGACTCCACACCAGTACTTGGACTGTGTGACAGATCCGCTCGAAATGACCAAATCACGTAATGATTCTCCTGATTCGTGGGTTCCTGTGAGCGTAGTTACAGTTTGTGTTAAGGTAGAAAGCCAGACTCAGCAGAACACACGACGCGGTCTGATCATTTTGACCTTCCCGATAGTATACCCAGACAATATGCGGCAACATAATATCTGCGGCCATTATAATCTTACAGTTGCTGTCCCCAAACCTATAAAATAAGAAATCATTAAGCAATAGCAGGTATTCTTCGGTGGTTGCAGGGGGGCGATATACTGCAACAATTACAAAATACAGACTACCGATCTATATGGTACCTGCAATACACTCCAGTTTTTCAGTTCTGGAGTGTCGTCAACAAAGCAAGCTCTCGTTTCACAGTCTTGTGGCAGCTGGTGGCGGACATTGGCGTCGCCCAGGAGATTTATCTTCATCAATGAATTAAGTGCGCTTCCGTTGGGGACATCATTAGCGAGGACGCTTACGAGTATTAGTTCTAATATCCTTCGTGTTACCTTTAACGACGGCCTCTTAGGATAGAATAATAACGTGGACCGAATTCACAAAGCTTTTCGCAAGTAAGCGCTCTTCGCCATTGGCCAGCATTATGTCCAACAGCAGGGCTGGCTGAAATTTTCACTTACGAACAATTGTAGTTTATAAGGATTTTGTAAATACGGGCCTCATTTATAAAGGCGGTTTAATTGGACTTTATTGATGCGCTTCCGCCTGATTTTGAGTTCGCATTTCGGCATAGCTTGTTAGTGGTTCAGTGCACAAACATAAAAACTGTATGGGAATAAAGTTATGATCTTTATTGTGGATAGACATGAATATTGCATGAGATTACACATGGCATAGCATTGAAGTACAAGAACTTCTACGCCTCGCCGTGAGTTGTAGAGCATTTAGCGTGTTACTAAACCTTCGCGTCGTGTAGATTCCAACGTTTGTGTGTTAAGTGTTTTTTTTTTCGTTTTTATTCCCGACGACGTGGTAGTGTCAGGTTGGCAAGCAGGTGACACAAGGTATGCAGGTAAGTCCTGCCTACGGGTTTGGCAAGTGATCTCATAAAAATGACATTGTTTTAGCACTAAACAGGCCCAGAAAAAAATTGTAAGCAATATCAGTGCACCATAAAGCATCGAAAAACGGTTTATGGTCATTAGCCGCCCGAATACACTCAAATAAGCGTCAAAATTAAGCAACAGAAATTGCCGCGGGCTGGCCCATGAACTACTGCTTTGACTCCAGGATGGCCGTGCCCCCTGTGACGATGTTCTTGACAGCTGCAGTTGCGGGTGGCGGTTTTGTGTCGTTTTCAGGAGGCGTATGGGTGCCCACAGCCCGCGCTCTGCTTTCGGGCGGGCACAGGGTGTGGGAGAGGAACAAAGAGAATGAAAACAGAACGTTTGTTGGTTGTTGCTGTTGAAAACAGTTGCTGAAATGAAAATTGAACGCGCGAACGATGAAGATATGTTAGCTCCGTCGCCCACCGGTGGTAGGGCGCCTTAGTCTAGGCCGTGGCCATGCCTGCCTCCTGGGCCCGTCTCTCCAGCTATATAGCTATCTAGCTGGTCTGGTGGGTTTCAACTGGACAGTGCTGCCTTCCACTAGTCCAATGTAGGGTTGGGAATGGGTGTTCGCGCGTGCCCATGCGATGTTGTACAGCGAGGCGTATTCATGACAATATGGGCACTTTTAGGGGTACGGAGTGGGACAAATCGCGTGGTGCAATTTGACGAAATGGTAAGTGTTAGTATGCAGTCTTCAGCAGGCCACAGCGCCTTCGCGGGGGAGTGCTTTATGTAAGAGTGGTAGTGTGGAGACTTGATTCCCCACTTGAGCACACCACGTCGTGAATTCACTTGTCGCATGCATGTTGCGCTTTGTATATTAGTTAATGTACAGCGATGTGTGTGGTTTTGCAGCGTTTTATATAGTTACCTAGCATCGTACGTAGTTGTGTAGCGTCGTACGTAGCTGTATATTGTCGTATATAACATACACCGGCTCTGCCAGTACAAGTAATTAGAGATTAATATGGCAACAGCCGTAGTTTTCTTTCCGCTTTACACTGCAGTGCGGATGAGTTCGCCTTACGTCCATAATTCTGTACATCATTTAGAACCAGCAAAGATGAAATAGATACACCTCTGTTTAACGCACGTGAGAAAGTCAAACCTCCAGCGATAAGCGAAGGAGTACGGAAGAGCGAGAAACACTAAAGCGTCGTCATTTAGAAGCCGGCGAGAGCGGCCGGCACGCGCAACGGCCGTTCTCCTGCATTCCCTCGCCGTTTTCTTACGGCCGGCCAGCGAGTCGCGCACGATTCGTTCCGCTGGTTTGAGACGAAAACGCCGACTCGCGTCGGACCGGGGAGCAGCGAGCGAGTGCCAGACGTGAACTTGCACGCGAAGCGTTTTGCGACTTGAGTAGCCGCGCGTGATCCCCATTTGTGTAATCCGAGCACACGGCGGCCGGCAAAGAGGGGCCGTGCTTCACCGCCGCACAACCCCCTCTTCTTTCTCCCCTCGCCAGTCGCTTCACGTGAGTGCCGCTCGCTGGCTGGGCGGAAGGGACAGCAGCGCAGTTGTCACTCTGCGCGGCGGCTTCTTGGTTTTGCGCAGGGGTGCATGCACACCCCCGTTACGAAAGAGTTGGTCGCCCGTTCGAGTCCGCTGGCCCCCGCCGGCACCGGCCTTCACTCTCTCTGATTCTCGCTAAGCGAGGCCGCGATGCAGTGCTGGACATTGGTCCCCTTTATTTCATTCTTTATTATTTATTTTTCTTCACTGTCGATGCTTGCTTGCCTCTCGGGAGAAATCTGCCCACTGCACAAGTTCCTGCAGTGATTGGAGAGAGCCTAAAGTACACTTAGTTCAATATAACTGCAACATTTTTTTTCTACATTACCTAATAGAAGTAGCCTGTGCAATTAAATAAAGACGAAGTCGAGATGGTGGACGACAAATGGAAACACACTGTGGGACAGAAGTTGTGTAAAGAGGGATAAAGTGCATCAGGCAGGCTGGCCGACGTTTCGATAGGTTCTTTACATATCTGCATATATTTGTTTGACATATCTTTGTCAAAAGCTCTTGACAAATATTTGTCCGCTTATACAAACGTCGGCCATGATAAGGTCGTGAATGAATTAAACAAAGAAAGAAAAATGTTCACGCCCTCGGTTTCCTTTCTTCATGATTACCGAACGAGTCATGCGAACGCCTGAATTTCAAATTCAGGCGGCTATGAGCAAAGAATGATAAATGAGGTATCTTCCCTAATAGTGAAGGACGGTTTGCACCCGTCACGGAAACTCTTTGACAAATAGAAAGTTGATTTTGAGCCCTAAAACCTGTTTTGCACATCGCGGTGCTTTGCGCTAGGGGAAGACAAACGCCTTTAAATATAGGCCTTGTCACTGTTGTCGTATTTAAGCTTATCTGAAAATATGAAAAAAAAATTCAACAAAAGATGCTAAGGGGGCCCAAGATGCTACGATGTTTCGGCAAGATAACATATAAGTGAGAGAAGTATACAGTGACTCGCTATATGGGTGAGTGCGCCTTTTTGAATTCATTTAGGTTATTGGTTCAAAGATTAAGTTATGCAAAATGTATGGCACGTCCCCTGTTGCTGTGTCAGATTTTACAGCGATGCACTCAGCATAATACGTGTGATGTTTCGCGGATTCTTGGCGAATACCTCGCGGCTTTATTGCTGTGACCTCACTTAAGTTTCGCCGAAACCTTGCACACGTGATATTCGCAGAGAGGGTTAAGTATTACTGCTTCTAAACGGAAGGTGACATCAGATATTGCGAGATTATTCGCCCACCACTTTAGTTGTGGGCGAATAAAAACTTTCTGGAACATGAATCGAATATGAATAGCAAGTGTCGACTATCTAATCAAATATCGAATAGTTCAAGGCAGGTGCATATGTTTACAACAGCAATATTCATTTCTGTATATGTAGATTTCACATCGCTACTGACTAGTGCAATATCGACAGCTAACTATAGAAACACAGGATGAGCAGTGAATATAAGCTCACTCATTGTCATTAAAAGAACTCTACAAGAACATGCTTTCCTAGAATGAGTGGCTGCCGTGTGATGATTTCAAAGAGAACGCGCTAACTAAGTGGTTGGCGTTAATTAAAACGTCAAAACTTGTTAAAGAAAAAGAAAAGAGCCGTGGAAGGACTCGTGTGCCATAGGCACATGTAGAAAGGCCTGCTGAAAGAAAGACCACTGCTTTTAGAGTAAAATGTACATGACTACATGACTGATGCTGCAAGACTAGACTGTCAGAAGCACCAATTTCCATACTACAAGCAAAAATCACACCTTGTCAAGTAGGCATCCGCCGCGATACAGAAGACAAAGCTTGCATTACCCATTTCGTTTCGGCGCTGCTTGAAAAGCTTTTTTTGTTTTTTTTTTGTTTTTGCAAACACATAAAATGTAATGCAGAGTCGGTATAACATAACACGCTATTAAAATGACACGCGACGGACGCGATTGCCTACGTGATTTCTCGCCCACCTGTGCAGTCATTGGCGTGGCATGTGGTCCAATTAATGTGCGTAACTACAGACATAATAAATACTGATCGCCTGGTAGCAAGGTGCGTTGTGCAAGTTTTGAAGTTCAATTTGTTCTTAACTAGAAATTTGTAAGTTGTGCAAATACATTTTTTTATTCAATATGTATAGTTACGAAGTAGCTTCTTCACTCAACGCCAGTCAAGACAGGTTATTTCTTGCGTATACTAAACTTCGCATATGTCGGGTCTGGAAATGGGTTCTTCCTTTCTTCTTGTATTTTTTTCCAAACGATTTGACAGCCTTCTTTCTGCAAGATGGCTAAATTGCACCTTTGTGACTGCCCTATATGTACAGCCGGGCATGACTTGCATGGCAAAATACAGTGATAGACAGATATTTGTATTATCTTTGCACCTAATATTTTATAACATCATTCTTTTATTATGCTGAGTACCAGGCTTAAGGTTGTATCGTCTATACCTGAGGGAAAATTCATGAGGAATTTCGTAAGAGCTGTTTGCACTGGCCGGTCACATTTACTATAAGCTTATGTTGACAACGCTGTGTTTGTTTGACACTCTCTTGACCGGTCTTTAGCGCTGTTTCCTTCGAATATGTCGAACATACTGTTCGCTGGCGCCTTCTCTGACCAATAGTTCCAGCGTATACGTATCAGTACGGGGGTGTTTGCGAATATGGGCCTTGATCTGTGCCGTTGGCCTAGACTTTTTCAGTGTGCAGATTTTTTCCGGCGAGATTGTGCCTCATGACAAGCAGTGTTAATATCGCTATTATAGCCGTCAATTAGTGTATCATTAAAGAAAGAATGGAAGAAAAAAATAAAGAGACCTCACAGCTGATGTCACTATTGAAAAGGAAATTTTGGAAGTGGAGTCCAAGTGAAATTGAAGTAAGTGTGGAAAGCGAAGTCGTAGGCAAGAGTGAGAACGAACTGCCCGCCTGCTGTATGCTTTGTGGGGAAGGCCAGTCAAGCTTCCTTAAAGCTTTTCCTCACTTCATACACCGTTGTGAACATCGTTACCTAAAAACACTTGAAACTTATATAGGAATAGGTCTCGCAAACCAAGACGACAAAGGAGTAATAAATTCTGTCCAATGGAGTACAACCGCCTGGGAAGGTAACCCTATTCCTTCGCACCTACTTGACATACGCCGTCACATTCGCCACATTCGACATAACAAATCAAAGGGAAACGAAAAATAAAGAACAGGCCAAAGCTTGGTACAATATTGTCAGACATTGTCGCATCAGATTGAAACTGACACCTGTATGTCGAGCTGCAAAGTCAAGCTTTATTTACTGCTTTATACTGTTTGTAGGTGACGAAAGCCAACAGTCAAGCCATGTACCATCATAGGCATCTCGCGGCTCCACTTAAAGTCCTCAAAACAGCTCCAGGAACGCGTGTGTTAAACGAACGCGACAGTCGGTAGCATTTCATAGACCCTTTTTCTGCTTACAAACAGCCTTCCCACAAGACTTCCGGTTAAGCCATCTCGAACAACACAAGTTACAGTAGCCTATAATTTTATAGTACTCTCCAGCTGGGAACAGTTTTATTAGAGATGTCGCGTTCGACAAGTGAAGTTTATTGTTAAGTGCAATAAAAAAGCCCCTACGTGAGCTCAACGCATGGCGCACGCTCTTTATATCTGGACACATCAAGAATATGTGCCTATTATATACAGCATACTACGCGACAAAATACTTCTTTTTTCATGGTAAACTTGACTAAAATATGCACGACCGGAAGGTTTTAGGGGTCATGAATGCACTGCTGCTACAGTATGGACAAAAATGATCTGGATGTTGCGGTTGTACATTAATTCCCCTTCCTCTTTTTCTTACTTATTGTTTATTAACGCTTTATTGTTGCATTGGCCTTGAAGATGTCTCATTCCTTTCTGTGCTTCACCGAACGGAGGCGGTAAATTTCGACTGCAAACCACAGCCGAAAAGGCCGTCCTCTGTCAGAAATAAATAAATAAATAAATAAATAAATAAATAAATAAATAAATAAATAACATAAAAAATAGGAAGAACGACGGGACGCAACCTGGTTTACTAGCTCGCAGTTGTCCTTTTCAGTAAGTATACTTGCGCAAAAGCAAATGAGAGAGGAATGAGAAAGGGCGCGGTGAGGCGCGCGGGAGATGGAAGTGGTCGAACAAATAAAGGAAAAGAACGCGCTCCGAAACTGGAGGTTAAGCAAGTAAGCGAAGCGAGCGTTTCCGTTCAAGTTGTCCGTGGTCTACCTACCTTGCAGGTGGTTGTATACGCGGAACTTTCAACCCCTGTTGGCCGTCGTAGCGAGGGCTAACGAGATCACCTAGCGTGCAGCGCTTCCGAACCGCGCGCTTTACCGCGCGTGCGCCACGTATGGCGAACCGATTTGTGCGTACTTCGCAACACAACGCACAATAGAACGAAACGTCCAGACAGCCAAGGTAGCCTGCTGCTCCTTTATAAACAGCCCCTTATATCGACGTGCCTTCTCCATCGGCTGGATGCAACGGCTCAAGCAGCAGCGCAGCATTCAATGGCGGCTGCATTTCCATCGCAACTCTGACAGCAACTCCGTCACACCTGAGTTTATCGACGCACACCGTTAAGCGCGATGATTTTTTACCGACGACGCGCCTCCGAAGCGGCGCACGATAATGTCGGACACCGTGCGCTACACAAGACGCTTGAAGTGGGCTTGCTACGCGCTCTCCGCTCTGCGGCCCGGCGACGTTTGTTATTTCGTCACATTGTTCTCGTCCAGCCTTTTCATCAGAACTTGTCGCTGTCATTTATTGCTCATCGTTCTTTTTGTTGTTGTTGTTGTTTCTGTGACAGGCGTTGCGTGGAGAGTAAAATGCACCACGTTAGCTACAAAAGGAAGGCAAATGCTTAGGAAAAAAAATTAATGACCAATGTAATATACATCTGACATACCAATCGTTACTGGTGTTTATAATGTTCCGGGCATCAAAAATACGATAGCGAATATAGTGTGTCCACACCTCGTAACAAACTTTTAAACACGCCCAGTACATAAATACCCAGTACAGGGTAGCCAACCGGACATAATTTCTGGTTAACCTCCCTGTCTTTCCTTTGCCTTTCTCTCTCTCTCTCTCTCTCTTAAACACGCCTATTTGCGTCCGCCCTGGAAGATGGCGGCATCTTTAGCTGAACGGAAAGCCGTGGTGGAATGAACAGCATCAGGTACTATTGACAGATTTCTTTTTCTTTTGGGGGAGGGGGGGGGGGAGGGGGTATTGTGAAGCTTCGTGTCGTTTAGGAATACTGATTATAGAGCTCAAAGCGTCTCCGTTGCACCCTCGTTCTTTTTCTCTGTGACTATAAAAATGTGTAACTAAAGGTTCCTAAACATTCAGGAAGATGAATACGCCAGAAAGTGGTGCGCAGCAGGCCGAAATGTATATATTGTTTCGTATAAGGTAAAGAAGGTGGCACGCACTTGAGAAACTGTGAACTGGTCATTCCGTGAGAAAAAAAAAAAGGTTTCTTTCTCTTGAAAATATTGCATATTAATGCGCATTGAACGTATCTTAACCACCTGAAACAGACTTACATCGTGACTGTGCGTTTTTTCACAACCCTCCTGCTCCTTCAGTCAACGAATGACGACGTACCGCATGTCCTCGGCACCCCGAAGTGTTCGCCTTGCAATCAGCTTGAGCGCGCGCCCTCTTCAGGCAGCCGTTGTTTGAGAAGACGTAGGCTGACAGTCAGAGCTCGCGACTCGATGCTGCTGGCAGTCGACTGCCTCTACGGGGCATTTCTCCGGAAGCACACTCGATCAGACTCAACCGAGAAACGATGCAGGCGAACGACAGATTGATAGGGCTACTGTTTAAGTTGGCTTTCATCATTAGCCCCAGTTTTGTCGACACTCAATCCATTTCGCTGGTGCATTGTCTTCCCTTGTGAGCTCTGCTGGGAAGCTTCACGCACCGACACAGAGTTCACAGTCGATCGATCAAAGAATACTGCTGAAATCTTAGTCGCACCCGCCCGCTGTATAGAACGAAAGCAACGAACAAACAAGGCTCGTGCTTCTGTTACCTTAACGCCACTTTCATCCAACGCGTGAGCCTAGCGGGCCCATCAGTGTTCTCGCTCGTTTCTTTTCTTCTCTTAACCTCCTTGCCCTTGCGTAGGGTAGCAAACCGGACGCGCTCCTGGTTCAAACCCTATTTCTCTCCACTTGGCGCATTTCTTTCTTTCGTTTTCAAAACGACCCTAGATTGACAGAAATCTAGAAGAGGAGCTTATATGCTTGACCATTTAAACCGAAGCACACGAATTTGGCGTCTTAATTTGAATCTCAGGTGAATATTTAGTTGGGCATTACTCAACTATAGGCAAACAAGTTTAAGCATTCTTCGGCGGTTTCGAGCCTTCGATAACTGACACTCCCAGACGCCGGTCCCTCTTACAAAGCTTCTTATACATAAGCAACCGTTTCAACCCCGGTGCTCCAGACGCAACGAAGTTATACATACTAGCACACCGAGCGCACATCGCAAAGTCCTTTGGCTCGTTGCGTCGTGTATGCCACGTGCTGACCAGCGTAGGCTGTGCGGACCTCTCGCTGCAAGATGTATACATCTTGCAGGCGAGACATGTTCAGGGACAAACCCTCGTTTAGGCGGATCTCGTAACAACATACGACTGTGACAGGACAGGCACGCTTCTTCGCTCTGCTCCTTCTCGAAAACCCAAGGATACTGACCCTCTACGCATCCATCGGTCGAATACAGGAGCCTTGAATAGGCATAAAAGAAAACGTTCGGAGGTCTCTTCGAATCGAAGGCCGCGACTGTCGCCTGTACAGGCCGCAGTAACCGCTGAGCCAAAGTTACGCGACCGCGGGCGTGACCAGTTCTGCTCGTGCCGGCGGCCACGAAGAGACCACGGGCGACCAATGTCAACTGGGGCCAGGATAGCGCTTTCTCCAGGCACACGTCGCTAAAGCGTCGCGCGCCGCAACACGACAGGCGACGAACAACGCGACGCGTGGCCTGTCGGGCGTCCTTTCTCTCCTAGCTGCCGCACGGCGACGGCTGTGCGGTCTCCCGTGAAGTGCAGGCGCACGTCCACGCGACGTTTCGCTTCCAAAGGCGAAACGAGTGCGAAGCGTCCCAGACACAGCCGTGCGGCACGTGGGGCAGCATTCGTTGTATATACGTGCGCCCAACGTTCGACCGGCCGGTCTACAGGCAGTGAGGCGGGAGGATCTCCTCCTTCGTTCGTCGTCTTTGACAATGGATCTGCATACGATTGCCGGTTGCCGATGCCGCCGCTGTTCTCGTTCCACC